>NW_022631039.1:15508743-15530459 GCF_010015895.1 Lontra canadensis | reverse complement strand
CGCCGCCGCCGCTTGTGCAGCCAACGCCAGCTGCGCCGACGCCGCTTGCTTCCGCCGCCCACGCCGTTTGCGCCGCCGCAGACGCTGATTGCGCCGCCGTCGCCGACTCTGCCGCCGCCGACGCTTTTCGCGCAGGCGGCGGCGGCGGCGGCGGCGCAAGCGGCATCGGCGGCGGAAGCGGCGTCGGCGCAGACGGCGGCGGCTGGACAAGCGGCGGCGGCAGCGCAGACGGCGGGCGCAGCCGGGCAAACGGCGGCGGCGTAGACGGCGGTAGCAGCAGCGGCGGCGCAAGCGCAAGCGGCGTCGGCGCAGATGGCGTTGGCTGCACAAGCGGCGACGGCTTCCAGTCGGCGGCGCAAGCGGCGTCAGCGGCGGTAGCAGCGGCAGAGCAGATAGCGGCTTTGGCGGCGCAAGCGGAGGCGTAGGCGCAAGCGCCGTTGGCGCAGATGGCGTCGGTTGCACAAGCGGCGACGGCTTCGGAGTCCGCGCCTCAAGCGGCGGTGGTGGCTGCGCAGACTGCGGCGGCGTTAGCAGCGGCGGCAGCGCAGAAGGTGTCGGCTGCACAAGTGGCCTCGGCTTCGGCGGCGGCTCAAGCAGGTACCGAGAAGAGCCCGAGCAGGTACCTGCTCTGAGCTGAGGGGGTGGAAGGGGAGGGAGGGCTGGGGGCGGGCGGGGGCCGGCGACGACTAGTCTCCGGGGCCACCCAGGGCGGGGGGAGGCGGGAGCTGCTAGAATGGAGATCCTGGGGCGGGCGGCGGGCGGGGTGGCTCCCGCTCCGGCCTGCGGTTTTGCAGGCAGCAGCCCTGGCGGCTCCTGCTCAGCGGCCCCACGCCCTGGCTGCCGCCACCACTGGTCCCAGGCAAAGGGAGATTTAACCAGGTGGGGAGGGAGTGTGCGAGTCTGGGAGGGGAGAGGGAAGGCGCTGGCCCATTCCCCTGCCGCAGACCTCGGGCTGCCCTTGCGCGCCCCCTCCAGATCCAGCCCAGGGCTCCCTTACCGCCCCTGAGGACGATGCTCAAGTCCACAAGTCCGCCGGCTTTCCGTGCTCTCTGAGGTCTTTCCTGGGGCGCCGCAGTGGCCGCCTTCTGTGGAGGCTGCAAGGTCTGGGCCTGAGGTTGCAGGGTGTCGTTGGGGGTGCCCCGTGCCCTCCCTGGACGCTGTTTCGTTCCCCGGAAAGGGTGGGTGATAAGAGCTTTCTGTCAAAACACCTGCTGTGGAAGGTGTGTATTAACTACAGAATCGTGTACTACAGCCCTAGGGATCGTCATAGTCTTTGTTGTTTAATTAAAAGAAAGACTCGGTGCTTCTCTTTTTCTTTTCTTGTTTTTTTTTTTCTTTTTTGGAAAGTGTATTACTGAAATAGCTAATAGTGTGTTATGCCCCTAGGTAAAGTTTGGTTCTATTAGAACAGGTGTTCATTTGCACTTTTTCATGCTTAGTATTTATGGAACGGCCGTTATTGAGGGAGGAATTGGAACAACAGACCTGGAAAGAGCCTCATTGGGTAACAGGAAGAAGAGTGGGACACCTCATCCAGTCTTCATCCGTAACCTACACTCACCCTAACACGCATGCTGATAAGGGCCAGCATTTAACCTGCATTTAACAAATAGGCACTATATTAAGCCTATTTCATGGATTGTCTCATTTAATCCTTTTAAGGGTATGATACTTCTCTCCATTTCGCAGATAACGAAATGAGCCTTAGAGTTTCCATTCCCCGCTGAGTTTCTATCGTACCGTTGCACTTGACTCAGATCTTTTCCAACTTCACATTCATACTGTTTTTAATAAGCTTTTTTTCTGAAAACGGTGTTACCATCTCCACAGCCAGCACTTTATAGGCATCATTAGACACCAACTGTAGCAGTCAGATGCCAAATTCTGTTTTACTCCTCCTGTATTCCTGTCACTACCACCTTAATTTAGGTCCTCATGCTTTACTTTCTCAGTTCAGTGTGAACTTCATTAATTGTGAATCTCTGTGGTACAGACCTCTGTGGTACAGTACCACCTGAACTCTTGGAGTAGCTTTGCTCAGCCAGGTGTCTCATGATCTCTCTAGAAAACACAGAGATCATGTAGCTTGTCTGCCTAGAATGCTTGGTTGCTGCCTGATTGCCCGAGGAGGTACTGCCTTGTTTCCTTAGGATCTGCGAGGCCCCATCATGGTCTGGCTCTGTCCTACCTAGCAGCTCATCTTTGCCACTTCTTACCATGGTCAAACTTGTGTTCCTCAGCATGTTCTCTCGTGTCAGTGTGTTGCCTGAAGACTTTCCACCTCTTCGTTTTACTTGGTAAAAGCCACCTTCAGATGTAAGACCCAGCTCATGTAAACTCTTGGGACACCTCTCGATTCTTTTGTTCTGTGGTCATGGGAAGAACTTTGTGCATTTCATTTTGTAGTGGAATTTCCTTTTTACATGTTTGCCCCAGATTTAAATTTGAAGGCCACATGGCCAAGGATAGTGCCTCTGACACACTTAAATCTTCAGAGGCAAGGTCTTAATGTGCTACAGCTTCTGTACTCCTAGGTGTGACTTTAAAGGGTAATCCATTCTCCCAATCTCTAGTTTTAAAATGTTTCCTTTTTAAAATAATGTCCTATAGTGGTCCGTTTTTTTCTGCGAATAGGGTATGTCTATTAAAATTTTTAAAATCTAAAAAAGTGAAATGAAAGGAAGCACAGTAAAATATTGGTTACTGAGGTTTGGGGAAATGGGGAGATGTTGGTCCCAAGGTACAAATTTTCAGTTTTAGATGAATAAATTCTGGAGACCTCATGTGTACAGCATGGTGACTGTAGTTAATAATACTGTAGTGTATACTTAGAATTTGCTAAGAAAGTACATCTTAAGTGTGTTTGCCACCAATAATAATAATAATAATAGAAACAACTGAGGTGATGGGTATGTTAATTAACTTGGTCATAGTAATCATTTCATATATACATATATGAAACCACATTGTCCACCTTAAATATATACAATTTTTATTTGCCAGTCCTACTTTAATAAAGCTTTGTCCAATAAATTCATGCAGATTTTATATTAAAATAATGCAGTGGTATAAATGTAAGGTAATTAGATACAGATATTATTAATTCATTATTATGTAATTTGAATACGTAACAACATACGTATATAAATGCATTAATGGTTGTGGCTAGATACTTCTAAATTCCTTAAAAAGTGTGGACAGTCTTCCAAGTAATATTGAAATATATACACATGCAATATTGAGGTCACTGATTCTTCAGAGAAAATCATCTGTCAAGGTTAAAGTATTGCACAGTTTGAAATTAAATAAAATTAACCAAAGTTGTCTGGTCACATATAGCTTTCAAAAAGTGAAAGTAAAGCAAGGTAGAGCACTACATTCCAGACAGTTTAGTGGTCTTTCTGAAATATTAAGATGGATTATGTGTTCATGTCACTTGCACTGATACTTGCATTTCTTTGTTTAAATCCAGTGGCTTTCTTAGTATTCTCCACATGGAAAATGAAACATCCCCATTTGCATTTTAAAAGAATGTGATACGGTAAAGGATGCCCAATGCCAAAGCTATGTTATTTCTTTAATATCGTTATGATGTAATACCCCCAGATTTATTCAGATGTACCCAGAATCCTAACCCGACCTTTCTGAATTCAATATGGTGCCTTATTAAAAGAATATATATAATTTTTCAAAATGGACAAAAGAGTGATTTTAGTGTGATTTCACTCTTTCCAGGTTCTTGCAATATTTAACCCTTTAATGTTTAAAGATTTGTTCTGGGTTTTGTTTTATTCCCCATGGTTGAAGATGAAATAACTTACAACCGTAAAGACCAAAAGTAGATTGATGGTCACATAGACCTGGAGTGGAAGTTGGGGAAATATAGAAGCAACTTCCAGAGGGTATGATGTTCCTTTTTGAGGAGGATGAAAATATTCCAAATTGATACTGTTGGTGGTTGCATAATTCTGTGACTATAATAGAAAAATTGAGTCATACACTTTAAAGGAATAGTTTGTATGGGATAAAAAGCTCAGTAAAGCTGTTAAAAATTTAGCCTATAAAACAAAAATACAAAAATCAAATTTCCTTCAGTAGTGATTTAATCAAAATTTCATGAACATTTTGAAAATTCTGAAGTTTGATCATATGCTCAGGATTATGGCTTATATTTCAGGCATTTACTAATATGGGTCAGGTTGACAGGATTGCTCTCAACTAAACACATTTTTATTTCACTAAATTCTATCTCCTTGTTGAAAAATCCAAGTAAGGGGAAAATACTATTTGTGTTGAAGCAACCGTTTAACTAGTTAGGCAAAATACTTACTTTTCTACCCAAAGTGTTTTCAAGTGATCAAAGCTAAATTTATTATTGATGATATTATAAATTCCTCTTTATCTATACTCATCTCATCCTCATCATAACTCTTCGGGACCTATAATGTCATTATTCTTATTGTAAAGTATGTTACCATGAGGCCAAGAGAAGGTAAGCAGCTTGATTTGTGTGGCAAAATGATTAGGTTGGTAAATCTAAGATTTATAAATATGAAATCTGACTCCAGCATAGCTTTCAGTTATTCTGCTCCGTGTCTGGATAACGTTCAAGAGTGCTTGCTGGCTTGGCAGGGTAATACTGTGCTCATGTTAACTGTGACAATAAAAGAAATGTAAGTAGAAAGTCACAAATAAACACTAAATTACAGATCTCCTTTTGATGAATAAGGTTTTATTATCATGGTAGTAATAAAAATACCTAATATTTAGATAGTATTTGATTTATGCCAGAATACATTTTTAAAAAGAACACATCAAAAACCATAATTTTCATACTAAAGTTGAGAAAACAGATATAAATGTGTAAAATAATTTGACAGTCCTGTAGCTAGACATTAGTAGAGTCCAATTATTTATTCTCTAATATAAAACATAGGAATTATGGAACCAGGAGGAGAGATTATATATGAAACTTCACTCTCTTCTGTAAGGAAGCTCACTTTACAGAGTTTGTAGTTTGGACTGGCCAGGAGCTCAGCAATTATTGAACTACCTGCCTCTAACAGCTTTTCTTAACTTTCCACCGGGAAAGTCATTGCCTAAAGACAGGTAGATGTGCCTAGGCATGAGCTTTTTGACCAGTAGGCCAATTAGCTATAGGAAAAAATATCAAAGATAGTATTAAGTATTACTTAGGAGTGTACTAGGGAGCTCGAGTCAAATGAAAGCCTAACTACATTTGTGGTAAGAAAGCCGATAGAATTTTGTTGTATTCTTTTTTTTTTTTTTAAGATTTTATTTATTTATTTATTTGACAGAGAGAGAGAGAGAAAGAGATCACAAGTAGGCAGAGAAGAAGGCAGAGAGAGAGGAGGAAGCCGGCTCCCTGCTGAGCAGAGAGCCCGATGCGGGCCTGGATCCCAGTACCCTGAGATCATGACCTGAGCTGAAGGCAGAAGCTTAACCCACTGAGCCACCCAGGCGCCCTGTTGCATTCTTGATGCACACTGCATGTAATAGCAGCTAAAAGGGCATCATTGTATAATTAGAAAAGAACGTCAAAATTAAACAGCAATAAATAAGTAAATAAATAAATAGACATATGCTTTCCACTACCCAGTTTAATAATTAAAATACAGTCAGGTGAGGCGTGCAAATATGTGTATGTAATGGGGAAAATAGAGTGAAATGTAGTCTCAGGAGATCTGGCCTTGATGTTAGGCTACCTTTCAAAACGCAGGGGGAGGATCTACTTTCTATAGTTACCACATTATATAATTTAAACCTTAATTTTCTCAAGAAATTGCACGATACTCCAGCAAAAGGGAAGTATAGCTATCTATACACTGGGGGGAAAAAACCAAAATACAATCAATTAGAGCCATTTCCAAAGAACTCCAGATACAGGTTGAATGGATAAAGACATGGACAAAAACTGTCATTCATATGTATCCATATGTTACACATACGTATCCATATGTTAAAGAACTGAAGAAAAACCATGTTTCAAGAATACACAGGGGCGCCTGGGTGGCTCAGTGGGTTAAAGCCTCTGCCTTTGGCTCAGGTCATGATCCCAGGATCCTGCGATGGAGCCCAGCATTGGGTTCTCTGCTCAGCAGGGAACCTGCTTTCTCCTCTCTCTCTCTCTGCCTGCCTCTCTGCCTACTTGTGATCTCTGTCTGTCAAATAAATAAATAAAATCTTAAAAAAAAAAAAAAAAAAAGAATACACAGGAAGTACAAGAATGGTGCCACACCAAATCAAGAATATAATAAAAATAGGGGTTCCCGGGTGGCTCAGTGGGTTAAGCCACTGCCTTCGGCTCAGGTCATGATCTCAGGGTACTGGGATCGAGCCCCCCATCAGGCTCTCTGCTCAGCAGGGAGCCTGCTTCCTCCTCTCTCTCTGCCTGCCTCTCTGCCTGCTTGTGATCTCTCTCTGTCAAATAAATAAATAAAATCTTTAAAAAAAGAATATAATAAAAATAAAATTAGAACAGAATGAAATGGAAGTTGCATTATAATTGAAATAAAATACTCTCCAGATGAGCTCAGTGGTAGTAATAGAGGAAATAATCAGGGAATATAAATTGAGATCAATTGGGATTATCCAGTCTGAAAAACCAAAAGACCTATAAATGCAGTATAAATGTTGAAGAACTAAAGTCATTTAACATATGGTCTCTAACTCCATGCAATAAAATAAAAGTCATTGACAAAGGAAACAGAAAAGTCACAAATATGTGGAAAATAAATAACACACTCCTAAATGACACATGAGTCAAAAAGAAGTCCCAGTAGAAGTCAGAAAATACCTTGAGATGAATGAAAGCCAAAAATCGGTCAATTGCTCATCTCTTGAAAGTGAAAATATAAAATACAAAGTCTTATGGGATACAGATAAGTCTTTTTTGAGGGAAACTTAGAATTGTAAACATATATTTAAAAAGGAAGAAGGTGTTACATTAATAACCTATCATCTTAAGAAATGACAAAATGAAAAACAAATTAGGGGTTTACGGGTGGCTCAGTTGGTTAGGTGACCAATTCTTGGTTTTGGCTCAAGTCATGATCTCAGGGTTGTGGTGTTGAGCTCCTTGTTGGGCTCTGTGCTCAACGAGGACTGCTTTTGTGCCTCTGCTCTTCCCTTCTTGCTCACTCTTTGTCTCTCAAATAAATAAAAATGAAAACATTATAAAAGGAAGAATGAGTTAAAAGACAAAAGGAAAGAAATTTTGAAAGATGAGATCAGATATGAATGAAATAAGATACAACAACAACAGTAGAGAAAATCAATATATACAAAAGCTAATTCTTTAAAGAGATGAGCAGTTGACAGACTTTTGGCAATTCTTACCAAAAATAAGATAAAAATATCAAATGATGAAAAAATCTGGAATGAAAGAGAGGCATTCCTATTAGCCTTATAGAAATAAAAAGAATTAAGTTGCAATACTAGGAACACTTGCATGCTAATAAATTAGAAAACTAAAGAAATTTGGCAGATTTCTAGAAAGACTCAAATTAGTGAATCTTAACTCAAACGTAGAAAATCTGAATAGAACTAAAACAAGTAAAATAATTGAACATGTAATCCCAAAACTTTCCATAAAGAAAAATCTGGGACCAGATGGCACACTGGTGAATTCTGTCACAACATTTAAGGAAGATTCAAAAATCGTTCAAAAAGTAGAAGTGGAGAGAACACTTCCCATTCTTTCTGTGAGAGTCAGTATTAGCCAGATCCCAAAACCAGGTAAAGATAACACCAGAAAATGAAATTAGAGACCAATATACATATACACTATGGAGTATTATGCCTCCATCAGAAAGGATGAATACCCAACTTTTGTAGCAACCTGGACAGGACTGGAAGAGATTATGCTGAGTGAAATAAGTCAAGCAGAGAGAGTCAATTATCATATGGTTTCACTTATTTGTGGAGCATAACAAATAGCATGGAGGACAAGGGGAGTTAGGAGAAGGGAGTTGGGGGAAATTGGAAGGGGAGGTGAACAATGAGAGACTGTGGACTCTGAAAAACAATCTGAAGGGTTTGAAGAGGTGGGGGGGGTGGGAGGTTGGGGGAACCAGGTGGTGGGTATTGGAGAGGGCATGGATTGCATGGAGCACTGGGTGTGGTACAAAAACAATGAATACTGTTATGCTGAAAATAAATGATTTTAAAAAAATCTGACTTACCAACTTTTTGGAAGCACATGAGAGGTTTTGATTTTAAAAGCCATAGAAATGTTCGAAGTTTGTTTAAGAGTTAACAGATGATGACAGTGACATTCCGATTTTTAACGAATCTAGGAGATTACTGAAGAAGGACTATTTCAGGAAGAGGATACTTCTCTCTTCTCTTTAAGGGTTTTCGTGTAATTTTTTGAGGTCTCTGCTTGAGTAGGATTTGAACTCAGATTTCCAAGATCAGAGGACTTAACACTCTGAAGAGTGGCGCCACCATTCCGTGGCCTTTTTGTTTCATCTTGGTTATTGTCAGTGTTTTGGTGTTGGAGATCTATTCTTGAAGCCATCTTTAACTAGAGAGCAGACCCCATTTGGGCTTTCTTAGGCTAGAAATGGGTTTCATGCGGGAAGGGGACTTTCAACAGGTCTTCATCCAGGCGTCGTGAGGTGTCGAAACAGTTGATTAATTTCCTTGCCATCCCAGTTACTGCTGTGTGATTTTCCTGGGTCTTTTTCTTGTAATTCTTTTTTGGTACTGCAAAGATTGCATACTTTCTGTCTTGCATATTGGTATTGATGACAGTAGAAAACTTGTTGGGTTTGGATACTGAGGACTAGGCAAAAATTTGGGATTTTCGAATAACTTTTCAAAATCTTAAAGGGGATTCGTTAGCCTGTTGGCTGGTGTAGAAATTGGGTTTTATTGCTCTGAGCTGGTGTTTCATATTCATAGTATGACAACAGCCTCTCCGGTGGCCTAGCCAGTGGTCATTTTGGAGTTTGTTCATCATTTTGGTCTTTATTGCCATAATCGACCGAATCTAGGAAGGAAGTCAGAGTTTCATGAGTAGAAGGTCCAGTAGAACACAGAACTGTATTTACCCTTTGAGGATAGAAAAGGTGTCTCTTAATTGGGTGAGGAGAATAATAACTCTTGCCCAAAGAGCATTTATGAAATTCCTAGGAGGTGAAAGGTACTGGTCAAGATATTGGTGAGGGTCTAGGGAGGGGTTGGTTAGAAAGGCACTAGGATGGGCAGAATCCAAGTTTTGCAGGCTCGGAGAAAGGTATAAATAAAGTGCTGTGTGGGAGATTGGAGCAGTCTGGCTAGGGGAATCAATTCGGATGCCTCCTCCTCCTTCCCATTTCTTCTGAGAAGGGAATCGATTTCTACAAGATCACCTTCCAACTTTTCATTGTTACTGCCAGGTGTACTTGATGTGTTGAATTCTCCAGGTGGATTCGTGGAAGGGATTCATAAGGTCTGCTCTGGAGCAGAATGGGAAGGAGGTCAGATGCGCCAGAGGAACATGTGAAGGGAAGCAGGAGGAAATACCGAATAGGATCCTGGGAGGTTCAGGGAGCAACAGAGATGTTTATTGGGTGTGTCAGTCATATGGAGGGTCTCTTTGGGTCTTGGATACACTCCTTTTTCTAACTGTGTCATCGCACTCTGCCCCTGGCTGGTGATTATTGTGTAGTTTTATGGAGGTATGATTTACATCCTGTCGAAGTCACTCATGGTAAGTGCACGATTCATTGAATTTCAGTTGTTTTAAAGACTTGCGCAAGCATCACCACAAAGCAGTTTTTTGGGAAGATTTCCATCCCATGCTGTGGTTTTCTCCTGTTTGTTCTGTGATACAACTTAAGAGCCTGGAGGGGTCCCCTGCTCCCGGCCAGGAAGGTTGCCTCCTCACCATGCTGAGAGAACTCTACCCTAAGCCTTTCAACATAGGAAATAAAGGAGTGTATATTGAAGGTGGCTGTGGGTGGGGAGGAAAGTCTGTCCCTTTCCTAGGTGATAAGAGGAGATAGATAAAGTAGGGTTTGCCAGTGTCATGAAAGATGATGCCATCAGCTTTTTAGAATGAACCACCCCTGCAAATTAACAACTTTACTTACCCCTTTTGTGAAGTGGACGTTCTTGAGTGTGGAGCAGAGTAACTTCTTAGACTCGGTGGTAGATTCGATGTACTTTGCTTCGGTCTTGCTTCTCCGAATCCAATCATGTCTTTTTTGGAAGTAAAGATGGCCAAGACACTGTGGCAGCAGGAGCCGATTAGTGCCTCTTTGATCATAGTGCCGCGTTTGAACCCTCAGCTACTGCTTACGTGACACTCACTCGAAAGTTGGTAAAATTTGGTGTTGGCTCATTCCCGTGGATTTAGAACTTTTCTAGTCTTCAGTGCCCGATTTTATTGAGATACTAGGGTCAAATCATGTTTATTTGCAGACCATCTCCCTGACAAGTTTTTAGAGCTTTTGCAGGGAGAAGTGAGGAATTTACTTTAGATGTGTCATAAAATTATGTCACTTAAAAGGAAAAAAGTTGGCACTCAGGATATTGAATGAGAAGTTGGTACACCGTTTTGTTTGTAAAACATTTCCTTTATTCTGGAACTCCCTCATTTTTTGAAGTTGTAAGTTTGAACGTTTCTCTCCTCAAATTCAGGTAGCCTAACAACTCAATAGCCCTTGGATAGTCATGAAGTACTTTAGAAGTTTTCGGGGAAAACATTCATCCATAGCGAGATGTGAAAGTTCTAATCTTGCCTCAAAAGTGCATCTCCCTGAGGTAATGATTTTCAGATTAAAAAAAAAAAACAAAAACCTCCCAGAAAGCACGGCTGGGGTGTAGCTCACTTGGAGTAGAGCCAGGCTTCTTCCCTGTGCTTTGGGGTCATCCACCACAGTGGTTTTGCTCCTTAGGTCACATGGGTTTTACTGCACTGGGTGGGGGCAGCGCAGGCGGGAGCTGGTCTCCAGAGACTCAAGCAGGGGAGGCGGCGGCAGGGGCGGCTGCGGCGGCGGTGTAGGGAGCTCAAGGCCCAGCGGCTGAGGTAGGGCTGAGGACATGGGTGGTGTGGGAGAGGGGCCGGACCACGAGGACTCCACGGAAGGCGTTTCTCCTCCAAGCGACGCTGGTTTCGGTTTGGGGGGGGGTGTGGGCGGGGGTCCAGCCCATCCTTGACCATGGGCGACAAGAAGAGCCCGGCCAGGTACCTGCTTGGAGCTGAGGGGGTGAAAGGGGAGGAAGGGCTGGGGGCAGGCAGGGACAGGCGATGGCTCCACTCTGGGGCCACCGAGGGCGGGGAGGTGGGCACTGCTAAGATGGAGTTCCGGGGGCTGGGGGAGGCTGCGGGGTCGGTGGTGGGGGCGGGCGGTATCTCTCCCGCTAGGGGCCAGGGTAGGGGCTGTCCCCACCGCAGCCCTGGCGGCTCCTCCTCAGCGGCCCTCCCTGGCTGGGTGGCTCAGTTAAGCATCTGCCTTTAACTGGCATCATGATCTCAGGGTCCTGAGACTGAGCCCTGCATCCTTCTCCCTGCTCAGCAAGGAGGCTGCTGCTCTCTCTCCCCCTGCGTCTGCCCACGACTTATGCTCGCTGTCTCTCAAATAATAAAATCTTTTTGAGAAAGTAAATATGAAGTTTATTTAGCATAATGTTGAGAAAAATAAGTTCAATCTTTAAGAAAAAATGATGATAGTGATAGGTATAAAAATCAGTTTAAACTAGCTTTATATGACGGATCTCGATATATCTGGGCATCCATGGCCTGAGGAGTGAAGGCGTTCTGTCCCCACATCCCAGAGAAGGACATGGAGGGTAAGGGAGGTGAAGTAATTTTCCAGGCAAAGAGTAGAAATTGGAAGAATGGAAACTGGTCCTGTTCTCCTCCAGAGGCTCAACTGTCAACTCGTTTTTTCCATTTCCTTAAGAAACATTTACTTGTTGGACTATGAACCAGTGCTACATTCTGTCCCTCCAGAATTCTCCCCAGACCCCATCAGAGAGGGCTGTGGGGCCAGATTCTCCCTCCCTGTTCCGGGGGCCCCGGATGACTCCTTCTGTCTGTTCAGAAACCAGGACACAGAGGCCTGGGGAGGGACCCTTCCTTGGGCACATGTGTCCACCTCTGCTTGGCTTTCCCATGCCTGCTGGAGGGTGAGGTCAGGGTCAGAGGTAGTGAGGTGGCTGGGGAAGGAGGAAGAGGCCAAGGGCATCCCAGCCTGGTGATTCCACTTAACTGCCAGACCATTTTCCCAGCTCCATCCAGCATCCCAGTGATCTGCTGCTGCTGCTCCTGCTTCCAGATCCCCGCCAGCACCAGCAGGAGTGTGGGAGGGATGTGCCCTGTGGGGAGCCAGGAATCTTGTAAGATGCCTCCAGCCCTTTCCATGGGTGCCCAATCCCCCATTCCTTCCAGGGAGCCCCGGAGCTCAGTTCCCCAGTCCTGTACAATCGCTCACTTGCTCACCCTTCCCACGGTCCAGGAATCTCTCAGTCTTGTCAGGGGCCCAGAGCTCTCCCCACAGTTCATGGGGTCCTCCTGCCATCTGGAGCCAGAAACCTGATGTGGGCAAAGGGCAGGGCATAGCACAGGCCTGAAACAGGAGGGCCCTGTGGTTGTCACCCGGGCTGCCATTAACAGTTGTGAGACATGAGGCACTGGATCTCCGAAGACACTCAGCCCGTGGAGATGATGCCGCCAGTGTCTATGTGTTCTCAACATGTGGCTTCTTCTTGTCCTCCACACAGTTATGGACACGGGCATGGACACTCCCCGTTCACTGAAGGAAACGGGCACCGGGCCACACAGCAGGTGAGCAGGACAGCTGGATCTCAAACTCTCTGCTCCTGGCTTGTCTCCAGGGGCTCCAAAGGGTTTCATAGATGGGAGGCTGACACTGGCTTTGGGGACACCTCCTCAACTCCGTGACTGATCTCACCTGTTTGAGGCCCCCAAACTCTGTTCCCTGCTTCTTTCCCTGCTCCCGATTCCAGTTCTAATCAAGGTGACTCTGGCCATCTTTCATGGAAGTCCGTGGTCCCCCTTACAGGCTGGGCCTCTCTCCTCCTGTTCACTTTTGGGCTAGTCTGACTCCACCCCTTCCATAGCTGGTCTCTCCTTCTACAACCAGGGCAGCCCAAGTCTTGGGCTCTTGAGGTAGACTGCGGCCTCTAAGCAGAATTTAACACTTTGTTTTGTTATCCTTGTTTTGTTGTTGGCTTGTTTTTTATGGTTTCTGTATATGTATGTTTCAGATGTTGTTCTAACTGAGGGTGGCAGGAGTGGAAGTGGGTGGGAAGGATGGGGTGGCTGGGGGATGGACATTGGGGAGGGTCCGCGCTTTGGTGAGTGCTTGAATTGTGTGAGACTGATGACTCCCAGACCTCTACCCCTGAAACAAAAACTGCATCCTATGCTAATTAGAAAAAAAGCAGTTCTATTTAAGCAGTACTAGAATGATTCCTATTGACAAGAAATTTACATAATAATAAAGTGGTGGTTTGTAGAGCACTGATATTCAGCTGTCTTGGGCCAAAAGGAGTTGAGAAAACATGAGAGTCCTAGGGAGACAGAGTTTAGAAGTTCAGCTCAGGACAGGGCCCAGGAGAGAGGATAACAAGGGGTTTGTCTAGTCTCCTGGGTCCCTGGCCCTGCCCACCCAGCACATCTGGAGCTGCCAGCTTTCTGGGTGTTGTCCTGGGTCCGCTAGGGGAGAAGCTGATGAAAGTCTTCTCTTAAAATGCTCTCATTCCTGGAGGTCCCAGAAGATGACATGAGAGTCTGATTGGATTGTTTCCCTGTGAGGTTCATCATGTAAAACCGAAGCTAGTGGGTAGGAGGGTCACAAAGAGAAGGGACAGATCTACTCTGTTGGAGGTGTTCAAATGTCTTGGCCAATTAGGGATGATTTTGAGACCGCGCAGTCTTCTCAGACTAATACCGGAGGATATTCCAGCCCAGAAGACATATTTGATTACAATTGTATCATCCTCATATCATTCAGTTGCAGTGCTTCTCTTTTTCTTTTCTATTTCTTTATTCCTGTTTCATTAACAGAGGTACTTCCCAAATTCTAAACATATGGGAATTTCTAATTAGTTTTTTTAATCAGTGATTTATAGCACATTATGTTACCACAAAATGCTCTGTTGTTGTCTGTGATTTCATGCCTCTGGGAAAAAAAATTGAAATTTCCCTTCTGGCCAAAGTAAATGGGGTGCATTTTTTTTAAAGATTTTATTTATTTATTTATTTGACGGACAGAGATCACAAGTAGACAGAGAGGCAGGCAGAGAGAGAGAGGGAAGCAGGCTCCCTGCTGAACAGAGAGCCCAATGCGGGAGTCGATCCCAGGACCCTGAGATCATGACCTGAGCCAAAGGCAGCAGCTTAACCCACTGAGCCACCCAGGCGCCCCAATGGGGTGCATTTTTGTAACGGTCTCCTATGTGCCTAAAATCAGTCCGTCCTCCAGAGTGGATATGATTGTGGACAGATGTATAGAGACAACTGTGGGATTCAGATGGTTTGCCGTCGAGATCTAAGTCTTGTGGGTGTTCTGACTGCCTTGAGTTGCTGAGAGAGGGTGGAACCTCCTACTCTGATTGTGTATTTGATTTTTGTTGCAGTTTGGTCCTCCTCTGCTTTCTATGTTGTCCAGCCAGTGGCTCTCAGACGGGAGTTGGAAAGGAAGGAGAGAGCGCCCAGAAGACGGAACAGAGACCTGGGTTGGAGGGAGCAAACAAGAAGGATGGCCAAAGTTCCAGAGAGGACCTGTCGTTGGGATGGCACGTGGTGGGGTATCAGGTGGGAAGGGGCTTTGTACCCAACGAGGTCACCTGTGGCATCCATGTTGAGCTACGAGGGGCAAAGGCAGCTGATTGGTGGAAAGATTAGAATGTTTCTAGGTTGCTAGGAAACGTTCAAACCCGGGAAGGCTTGGTGGAATTGGATTCTTCATACCAACTGCTCCTGAGAATTTACTTTACCTGCTAATGTGTCCTGCTGACCTCGTGCTTTACTAACCTGCTGACCTAACCTTTTGAACCGTGCTCCTTCCCCTCAAGTCTTTAATTTGACCCTGACACTGTCCCTGACCCCTTCTTCTCCTGACCAACACCTTCCCCATCCTACCCTCTATTTCCTCCCTATTCCCATCCCTAATTACCACCCTCTCCCCTCCCCACCCCTTCCTAAATCCCCCATTCCTCCCTCCCCTGCCCCCCAGCCAGCTCCACCTCCTCCCTGGGCCCACAGTGCCCCTTAAAAGGACCAGGACATGATGGTGGAAAGGCTGCTCTTTTGGCTCGTCTTGCTCCAGTGTCCCAGTTCCCTGAACCTAAATGTGAGTAAATGTGACACTTCACTGGTGTCTTCCTCCTTCTTCTTATTTTTTTAATATGATTTCTTTGGCCAAAAGAAAGGGCACAGGTGATGGGGAAGGGCAGAGGAGGAGGGAAAGAGAGAATCCCAAACCAGCTATACATTGAGCCCAGAGCCCAAAGAGGGGCTCAAGCTCAGGACCATGAGAACATGACTTGACCCAAACCAAGACTTGGTCACTGAACTGACTGAGCTACCCAGGTGCCCATGAGCTGCTAGTGGTGTCTTCCTTCCGACTGGGTTCTTTCACACGGTGGTTAAATACCAGCTTTTTCATGGGTTCCTGATGGGAACCTCAGAAGAACGACAGTTCTTCCTGAAGACTGGGCACAACAGGGCAGGTTTTTCAGTCAGCCTTAAGGGGTTGTGGCCACAGCCATTTCCATCAGGTTTTGGGTCCTGTCTGTGCTGCTTAGTCCAAGAAGAGCAGCTTTGGTAGGATGGAAACCTGAAGAGACCAAGTTTATAGTGTCAAGAGGAAGGATTTGTGAAGATACAAAAAGCCATTGAGCTCTTTGTCCTCAATAGGGGGCTTCTGTGTGATATGTACATTATATCTCTTCAAAATTGTCTTTGAAAATGTCAGGAAGTGAATGAGTTGTTGTCCTTTCTTTGACCAAGTATGTGCAGAGTGTTGATTTCCGCAAAATAAGAACGTTCTGGATGTCCTTAGGATTGTCCAAGTATAAAGAAACATGTGGTTCACAGCATGAATATTTCACTCTATTATGAAAAAGTAAAACCTGTACCCCCAGGAGAGAGAGAGAGTCAGCCCACAGCCAGGGAACACCCCTGGAAATAAGTAGACTTCTTTAGATCTGCTTGTCCCAGATCATAAAAGAGGGGTCCGGAAGTGTCCGTGTTCAAGAAGGACCCTTGTATTGAGGCAGACCCATCCCACATGAAGACCTCTAGTCAAAATAGACTTCATTCTGTTTCATTTGAGTCTTCAGAAGAGGGAATTTCTTGGTCGTCTTGATTGGAATCATTCCCCTCTACCTGGGCTGCATCTCATGGATCGGTTCCCCTTTCTCACCCTCCCTCATCTCTGAACTCTTGCCTAAACGAACTGGTCTTGCATTTCCCACCTCCAGCTGCTCATGGCCACTGTCGGAGAACCTAGTGTTTTTGGCCCCGCTGGCTGTCATCTAGTTAAGACTCAGCTACTGGTATCAGCATCCAGACAGCTGCCAGATGTACTGAGTGCCCACAACTGGGCGTGTTTTACATTCCTGACAAGACGGCCTCTGTCTTTTGTGCATTCGATCCCCATGATCAACCATTGTGCTGACAGCTACTGCTCTCTTCCAGACAGTGGCTCTTCAAAGACAGTGTACGTTTCCCACCAGCACACGTTTTCCTGACCTCGGCTGTGAGGGCTGAAGAGGAAAATGTTACAGATTTCAGGAGCTCCTTTCTAGAGAGGTGTGTTTGCACAAAATTCACGGTTGGTGTGAATCAGTATGAATTGCATTGTTAGTGTCTTCTACGCTGAAATACTTCTAAATGTAGTTTTTGTAAAATGACGTGTTTCTTGCCTTGGTGTTCATATCCAGGAATTTCATATTCTTGTAGAATTCACAGGCACCTGGGTGGTTCAGGCAGTTAAGTGTCTGCCTTCGGCTTGGCTCATGATCCCAGGGTCCTGGGATTGAGCCCTGGTCGGGCTCCCTGCTCAGCTGGCAGTCAGCTACTCAGTCTCCCTCTGCCCTTCCCCCTCTCTCTTTCAAATAAATAAATACATCCGTTAATATTTTCTCTCTTTAAAAAGTTTAATTTTATAGCTGTTATTGCCTGATTTAATTACAGTACTAAGACAGAGGAACATGAATTCCTTCCATTGGCTTTTTGGAGATACTAAACCTCACAGATATCCTTAGAATATACATGATCACCTGATTATGCAAATCTTTATGTACTTCAGAAATCTGACATTTGGCACTGTGATTCAGAAGCAATGTGAGCATTGAAAGAAAACATCAATGTTTTCAGAAACTAAGCAATAACTCTAGTTTATTTTTATTGGAAAATAATTACATATCATATTAACGAGCAGCCTCCCATCTCTCTCACTTATGTCCTAATCTATAAACATCTGTCCATATAGCCTGCTCCTTTGTACCTCTAGTACATTATATTCATGATTTCTCTCATTCTTCCATGAATTTTGGGTGTAGTTGTGGAAATGTTCCAAAGGAGTTTTTCCAGGTCCTTCATGGATGTACAATAGAAGTCACTGACTCCTCGCCTATTCTAAGTTTACATTGACTTATCTTGTCTATTTTATGTTGGCTTATAAATTCTCAAGTTCTGTTAGTTATAGGAAAAAATTTTGCAATGTGCTTGTAGGTAAAATAAAATCTCTTAAGATTTGTCTGTTAGATGTTGCCTACAGCTTCAGTGTGTTATAATGTATATGTGATCACAACATCTTTTCAAAGAATGCTGTTTGTTGATATTGGACATAGGTAAGCAATAAGGAAGCCATCATCATGGTAAGATGATAAACGCATTCATCACTGCCAAAAGTTTGCCCCAGGTCCTTGGAAAATCCCTCTGTGCTGCTTCTCCTCCAGGAGGAGGTAGTTGAGAGGTATGCTTAGCTCCTGGAGGCTGGTTGAGGGTTTGTAAAGTTGATTCTTTGTGACAGATACACAGTAAATGTCTTTGAGATTCCTCATTGTCTCAAATGGTATTTCAGCTTGTCCTTTCCTTGCCTGACCATTTCCATCTCGGCCCTGATGGGATTGAAGTCCTGTGGAAGCTTCTCATTTTAACTGCCTCCTTGGGAACTTGTGCCTTTCTCATTTACCTCTGGAGAACCGTCCTCGCTGTAAGTATACTAATGTACCTTCTTTTTTTTAATTAATTTATTTATTTGACAGAGAGAGAGATCACAAGCAGGCGGAGAGGCAGGCAAAGGGAGAGGGGGAATCAGGCTCTCCGCTGAGCAGAGAGCCCGATGCGGGGCTCGATCCCAGGACCCTGAGATCATGATCTGAGCCGAAGGCAGTGGCTTAACCCACTGAGCCACCAGGTGCCCCACTAATGTACCTTCTATACTTTCATTCATAAATAAGCAGAAAATGTTATAGTCCCTGGACATTTTCATGTCCATTCAGTAGTACAAATTTCCCTCTAATATGTCAGTTTTGATTATCACCTAGATTGATGTAGTTTTAAATTTCTACTGACGTGCCTTCTTGATCCATATGTTCTTTTTTTTTTTTTAAGTTCAATCATAATTGCCAAACAGTGTAATGTGAATTTCAGGTGTACAACATGACTCAGCAATTCTGTACATTTCTCAGTGCTCAGCACAAGAAGCGCACTTTTCTTCCCCTTCACCTCCTTCACGCGTCCCTCCACCCACCTGACCTCCCTCCCATGTCTTGTTTAGAAGTGTGCTGTTGAATCTCCATTTTTGGTCATTCTCCAGCTGTCTTTCTGTTCTTGATCTCTAGTTTGAGTCGTCTGTGGTCTGAGAGCATAATTCCTGTGATTTCGATTCCATTGGTGGTTCACATGGGTTGTATGGCCCCGAGCATGGCCTCTCTCGGTGACTTCCACGTGAGCTTGAGAAGAATGTCTGTACCTCGTTGTTGAATGAAGTGTCCTGCCGATGTTAGTGGATGCGGTGGATGGGTGATGCTGGTCAGTCCACCTGTGTTCATGGAACTTGTGCATCTCTGGGTCTGTCAATGACTGATAAGAGTGTTTTGAATTCTCCAGCTGTAGGAATGGATTCATCTGTTCCCACCAGCACTATTTTCAGTTTCTGCCTCATGTGCTCTGATACTCTGTTGTCGATGCATGCACATTAGAAATTGTTGTGTCTTTTTGGAGAATTGACCCCTTCATCATTGAAATAACGTCCGTCATGATCCCTGACGGTTTTCCTTACTTTGTGGTGTGTTTTGAAGGATCATTTCACTGGCCACAGGTTTCTAGTTCGACGTTTCTTTAAACACTATAAACATGTCATCCTTCTTGAAGGCATGGTTTCTGAAAAGAAGTGTGATGTCGTTCTTATCCTTTTTCTCTGGGGTAAGGTGTTACCGCGCCCCTCTCCCGCTTCTCCCACCCACTCCCAGCCCTGCTCTAGATTTGCAGAACTGTTTCTTTGTCTTTAGTGATCTGTAGCTGAATAGTTTAGATTAGGCATCGTTGGTGTTTTTTGTTCGTTGTTTGTGTGTGTTTTGGTATTTATCCTGCTTTCCAATGTTTTGATTTTCCTGGATCTTGATTTGGTCACTCCATAAATTTCAGAAAATCCTCTGTCATTGCTTCAAATATCTCTCTGTCCATTCTCTTATAGGAATATTACGTGTGTGTTACACATTTTGCAATGACCTACCAGTCTTGGATTTTCTGTGCTGTCTTTGTAATCTTTGTCTTTGTGTTGATTTTTTTAATATTAATAATTTCTTAAAATTTATTTGACAGAGAAAGATCACAAGTAGGCAGAGAGGCAGGCAGAGAGAGAGAGAGAGAGGAGGAAGCCGGCTCCCCACCAACGAGAGAGCCCGATGCGGGACTTGATCCCAGGACCCTGAGATCATGACCTGAGCTAAAGCAGAGGCTCAACCCATTGAGCCACCCAGGCGCCTTTTGTGTTTCCTTTTTGGAAGTTTCTACTTGACATTCTTAATGTCAATGATTCTTTCCTCTGTTTTATTTTGAGTCTCTTAATGAAGCCAGCATAAGCACTCTTGATTTCTGTAATGGTGTTGTTGTCCGGAATCATGTTACAGTCTTAGAGTTTCATATCTCTGCTTACATTTACCATCTCTTCTTCCTCTTGTGCACTTTTCCCTTAGATCCAGTATCATACATGGAAGGGACTTTAACGTCCCAGCCTGCTAACCCCATCACCTCTGCCACAGGAAGTGTGATTCTCATGCTTGCTCTCTTGGGTCTTACCTGTAGTATGTCTTGTAGGGTTGTGTCGAAAGCTAGATACTGTGTGTCCTGGTAAAGGAACTGAGGTAGGTGGGTGTTAGGGTGAGGTTTTCTGCTCCTCTGGCTCGGGTTAGACTGAGGTACTTGCCGGTGAGACAGGGAGGAGATGGCACTGGAGTTGAGTATTTCCCTCACCTCCGTGGCTTAGTCTTTGGGAAACCCCAGTTAGACTCTGGAGACATAGTTTCACTTGAGGCCAGAACTTTCTAAGAAGAAAGAACTCTTTCGAGTTTCTTTCTAAATGGGAATATTCCCCCTGTCCCTGCCAACGGAGAAAACTTCCCTTCAAAAAGAAAAAGTATGTATTTGGTATGCCCATCGACCTTTCCACTTCCCCTGCCCATGGGTCTGGTGACATGGGCCAGGGGAGCTCAGAGGTTCCTAATCAACATGTGAAATTAAAGGAATAACTATGGTTTTCTGATTGCCCTGCACTGATGCACTCTCCCCAACAACATTATAATGACTGGTTTGTTGATAGCATAGTGATATTCCAATTTCCTGGCAAGATATGGGGGTTGGCCTCAGCCTCTCATCATCCTATAAAACTTTTTTTTAAATTTTTTCTTTTTATTTATTTGACAGAGAGAGAGAGAGAGAGAGAGAGATCACAAGTAGGCAGAGAGGCAGGCAGAGAGAGAGGAGGAAGCATGCTCCCTGGTGAGCAGAGAGCCCCACATGGGGCTCGATCCCAGGACCCTGAGATCATGACCTGAGCCGAAGGCAGAGGCTTAACCCACTGAATCACCCAGGCGCCCCTCATCCTGTAAAACTTCTGAATGAGGAAATATGTTAATGGTGTCAAAATGAGGTCTTGCCTGGATGTTATTGAGCTTTAATAACATCAGGGTGACTCGAGTCTGAATTGCCTGGCTCCCCTTTTTGGAAACATCAACTGTCTTTTCTGTCATGGCTTATGCTTCATCTCTCATCATGGGCCACTCTTTTTCTCATCCGATGGCTTTTACTTCTTTTTGATGACACTGAGTTTCAACAGTCTGGGAAACTTCATAGCACCTGATGTGCCGTAACTGTGTGTGAATTCAGCAAACAGCCAACTCTTTGTAAGGTTTCAGGAAAGCTTTGTAGAGAAGAAAAGAGGCATATCCTTGACACAGCCTTTGCTCCCTTGGCTGCCTGCCTGGCTTCTTTCCTCCTTCCTTCCATTTTCTTTCGGGACTTTAAAAAAGTCCCAGGTTCTATACTTCAGTGCAGATATTGTGTTACAAAAAATTTAGGAAATATGGTAAGTGAAATAAGTCCGGTAGAGAAAGTCACTTATCCTGTGGTTTCACTTATTTGTGGAACGTAAGGAGTAGCATGGAGGATATTATGAAAAGGAAGATGAAAATGAATTAGGGGGGCAGAATCAGAGGGGGAGATG
>NW_022631039.1:15234637-15483743 GCF_010015895.1 Lontra canadensis | reverse complement strand
CAGGGTGACCAGCAGAGGGAGCCTGTGCACCTCCAACAGGAAGGGGGCGGTTTCTAGTCTCCACAAGGGCTGTCCACAGCCACAGCCACAACTGAGGAAATGGGAATTACTGGATCCTGCAGCGAATCTGGAAGAGTACGACCCCTATGAGTGAGCGAGATCCAGCTCTGTGGATCTGCATCCCTGAATTTCCGACGCTCCTTAGCGCAGGCACAGAGCAAATGCATAGTCCTTGGTGCTGAGAACCACTGACAGGCCGATTCGACATCCCCAAATGCAAACCGGTGTGTCTGGAGGGCACGTGCGACGCTCCCAGGATGGGTCGGGAGAGACGCTATGAGCTGGTACAGCCACCAGACCCCATCAGAACCCGCTCACGGGAGCACAACTGAAACACGTGTGAGGTGTTGGCCCTGCCGGGAGTCATGGGATTCCCTCTTCAGGGCTGCTGCTCCAAGGGGCCTTTTCTATGACACGCCTGGCACCTGCCAGAGTTCACCATCATCTCATCCAGGGGGCAACTTGCCTGGCACACACATGAGGTCACAACTGACCTTCTCCAGCAACACTCAAACCTGCCCAAAGCACACGGCACAAAGTAAGAAGCACAGCATGGTTTTTCCCATTTTCCATCTGGGAGGACCTCTGCAGACATCATCCCAGGTTAGTCTCCTGACCCCAAATCAACAATGCTCCTGCTCCCATGAGAAAACAAACTTTTAAGGAGTCAGCCAGACTGGCCGACTTCATTGTGGAGTGAGATGTCACCTGCCTCTAGTTATACACACACACACACACACACACACACACACACACACACACACGAGGGCAATGCCCTCTGTCCTTCACCTCTAAGCACCTGGGGGCTTCAGGAGGCTCCAACTAAGGTGATTGATCTGGAAACAGAGAAGCCTGTAAGCTCTGCATGAAGGATTGGGTATATCACAGGATCTGTGTATGATGGTGTTTACCTTTCAAAATGCCAATAGACACAAGGTGAGAAGACGGTGCTGCTCAGAAAGGAACAGGACTCCATAAATGGGTACAATGGAAAACAGCCCCTGTATTTACTTGGTTCTTCTCTGGGACCTTCTTGGGCACCGTGCTGCTATTGTCCCCTTGAGCTCCACAGGTTTCTGATTGGGAACCTTCGAAGCCCTAGAAGAGACGGAGGTGGATTCAGACTGGCGATGACCACGCAGGATTCAAGCCAACCCTCTCCCCCTGCCCCAGCCTATTCCCCTCTCTCCCTCTGGAGGGTCATTCGTGTTTCTCACAGGACTCCCCTGACCCCTGTGGACGAAGGAGGGAACAGTCCCTCACCCTCGCAGGTATGACCACTCTGCCCGGGAATAGATGTTTCCAGAACTAATCTATAATGCTGAGCAACTGGGGCCTCCACACATGAGAGTGATGGGAAGGTTGTGCTTTGTCCAGCCCAGAGCCCAAAACATCGTGTCTGCGCAGTGCACCTGGGCAATGCTTCTGTGTCTGTCCTCTGCGAAATGTCACTTTTCTTCTCCACGGCAGACACGTGCTGCCCAGTTCTGTACAGTGACCCAGACAGTCCATGAGATGGACGTCCACCCAAAGTGGAGGAATGTTACCATGTCCTCATTTCGCCTTATCATTGCATTGCAAAGCCTTGTGGTACCACCTCTCCATCCTCTCCACCAACGGAAGTGGTTCAACTATGAATATGCTTTATGACTCACGTCAATTCAGATCATCTCACCATCTCACCAGGAACGAGGTGTGGCTGAGGAGGAGGGAAGCCTGGTACATTCCGCCCCATGTGGTAGAGCATATGGAGGGGCCCTGGGCAATGAGGAAATTCTCTCACACCTCTACCGACCTGCAGAACAGACAAGAAAATGTTTTAGTAAAACAGACAAAAGTTGCAACACCAAGAGAAGAAACCCAAACAAAGAGCTCTCAGCACCTGGCTCCTTCTCCAATGTCACCTTCCAGGAGAGCTGCATGGTGCTCGAAAACTTACATGCCCCTCCCAGCTGGGGCCAATATAATGGGGGGGGAGGGCAATGGCTGTTACAGGAATAGCCTGTCACCACACATCACTGCCCATGTCTGCCCACATTCACCTGCAAGAAGTAGTGTCTTAAAGATGAAAAAGGATCACTGCAAACTTGTAAAGCAGCACATTACAGACACGGAGGCATCCACATACAAGTCAACACGCCACCTTTCCTCATCAATCACCAGGCCAGCCAGAAGACTTCACTGGGGAGTTGGGGGTCCTCCCATGAGTTACTTCCCCCTAGTGTGCACTGTGGGCAGGCAGGGGTGCATACACACGCACATGCACACACACACACACACAGGCACACACATGCACAATTCATGTGGTAAGCACCCTGCCATCCTTCTCTAAGCACCAGTGGCTTCGGGAGGGATCTATCATGGAGAAGCCTGTCAGGCTCCAGGTGAAGAGCTTGTATTTTGAAAGGTGAACAATGCCACAGACAAACTGCAGGACCCACCCAATAGAAACAAGGCCAGAACTGGTGCTGCTCAGAAAGGGACATTTTTTGGAACATCTGGAAAAGGCCATCGTAGTTACCTTACCCATCTCTGGGTCTTTGTTACTCTCAGTGCCATCATTCCTAATGGGAGCCCCGCCAGCTTCAGCATCAGACCAAAGCCCTAGAATGGATGCAGGTGGATTCAGACGGGCACTGACTGTGCAGAATTCACACCAGCCCTCCAAACCCACCCCCGCCACGTTCCTTTCTCCCATTCTCGGGTTCCTTCTCAGACACAGAGCATTTCCCACATGTCTCTGTTGATCCCTGAGGACAAGGGAGAGACTCACCCATCCCCCTCAAGGAAGGGACCCCTGCCCCCAAACTTGCTTTAGGTGTTTTCATAGCTATGGGAACAGCAGTAGAGGGCTCCCAGCTCAACCTGCTAAAAAATGACTAAAACCTCAACATGAACAGCATGCAATCTTTTCTCAGGCCGTAGGTTGATGGTTCCATCTTTCAGTCTATAGATGAGACTTAACGTATGGATGGCCACTACATAAATATTTTAAAAAGAAATGGGCTACAACAGTCATGAACCAAAAAAAAAAAAAAAAAAGAAAATGAGCAGTAAAGCTGAGGCATTATACCAATAACATTAGAGGAGTGAAATGAAAAAATTTCATTGATGAATGAAATGTACTGTAGATTATAAATAAAACAAAAATAAAGGAACCACTATAAAGAATAAATAAATGTATTTTTCCTCAAATAGTCCTTTTTTCCCAAAAGGCTTGGCCACGGAGTCAAAGTGGGAATGGAGCTCGGGCTCCCAACTCATCCAGGCTCAGCTCTTCTGAAGGTGGTACAAGGGTTGGCAGGGTCTGTAGATGGGGAGGGTCGTTAGCTCCACCTGTCATGGGTAAGTGTCCTAATGCCTGGGGACGTATGAGGAAAGCACCCTGTCACCCCTTCAGACAACCTGCAGGCCTTAGATAGTGCTCGTGATTCTCTCCAGGACACACAGCAATCGCCCACAGGAACAGGAAGGACACCGTGTGGTTTCACAGCAGAAATCAGGCTGCTGCATTTCACATCATGCTCCATACCTTGCCACAGAGGCTTCAGCAACTCAGGCCTTCCTGGCATCAGTTCCTGCCTCATGGATCTCTCAGGCAGCGTCTCCCCATTCATCATGTGCAGTCTTGAACACAGAAAAATGGACATCTCTAAGAATTACACCACGTCCCCTCCTAGACAGCGTAGCCATCACCCCTTCAAACACCCATAAAAACGTACGTCAAACTCTCACACCTGCCCCACATAGATGTTCTCCATGCTCTGCTGCAATATTTACCTCTCCCAATCCTGAGCCTTCATCTGCGGGAGAAAAACACACCCACCTTCAGTTGTGCCGGACTGTGCCCCAAACAGAGATAAGGAAATAGAAAACACTTACCCAGTTAGCCAGAGCATTTCTTTCCTGAACTGCGATCTGAAAAAAGCCAACACACCAGAAGCCCATGTTCAGGGCTCTAAGGGCCACTTCCATCACCTGCAGGGGCGCCAAGGGATCAGTGTGTTGGGCACAACTCAGGTTACCTGGTGATTGAAGGTGAGCTTGGCCCTCCTGCAGCTGATCTTGCATTTCTTCCACTTGCTGTCTATGAGGTACAGTTGTTTTCATCAGATAAAACCCAACAACAAGTGATTTTAAATCATCTGCCCATGTGACCAACCTCCTATCTGTTCCCTCATATAATTGATCCTGACACAGGAAACACTTTCACCTGATTATAATTGGACAGTAGGATTAAAGCTATTGTTACAGCCTTTCCTTAATCGTTTTTCATCGCCTGCAGGTTCAGAATTGACATAATTTCCTTACCCATTTTCAGTCTTTCCCTCAGTTATCACATGACAAGTGTCTTTTGTCATGAAACTCTAGGGCTTAGCTCTAGCTCTTAGCTCCAGGGCCAGAGACTGGGAGGCTGCCATGTTCACTCTCATCCCAAAAGACTGGGATCATTTCCTGCCTATTTTCAGACCACAGTGCTTTGAAAATGGAACTCAGTCACAAGAGGAAAGGTGGAAAGAACTCAAATACATGGAGGATAGAGAGCATCCTACCAAAGAATGAATGGGTCAACCAGTCAATTCAAGATAAATTTTAAAAATTCATGGAAACACAAGAGAATGAAAACATAACTGTCCGATATCTTTGGGATGCACTAAAGGCAGTACTAAGTGGGAAGTATAGAGAACTACAAGCCTTTCTCAAGAACCAAGAAAGGTCTCAAATACACAACCTAACCCTACCCCTACAGGAGCTGGAGAAAGAGCAGCATAGAAAGCCTAAACCAAAAAGGAGAAGAGAAAGAGTAAAGATGAGAACAGAAATCAATGAAGTAGAAACCAAAAGAACAGTAGAACAAATCAATGAAACTAGGAGCTGGTTCTTTGAAAGAATTACTAAGATTGATACACCCCTGATCAGACTTCTCAAAAAGAAAACAGAAAGGACCCAAATCAATAAAATCATGACTCAAGAAGGAGAGAGCACATCCAACACCAAGGAAATACAAACAAGAACATAGGATGCCAACACTATGTCAACCAATCAGGCAGTCTTAAAAACATGGGTGTATTCCCAGAAACACAGAAATGACCAAAACTGAACTGGGAAGAAAAGGAAACCTGAAGAGACTCATAATCAGCAACAAACTTGAAGCAGTCATCAAAAATACTCCAGGCAACAAGAGCCCAGCACCAGATGGCTTTCCAGGGGAATTCTACCAAACAATTAAAGAAGATTTAATACCTCTTCTTCTGAAACTTTTCCAAAAATTTGAACTGGAAGGAAAACTTCCAGAACTTTTTGATGAGGCCAGCATTACCTTGATCCCAAAACCAGACAAAGACCCCACTCAAAAGGAGAAAGACCACTATCCCTGATGGATATGGGTGCAAAATTTCTCACCAACATACTAGCCAATAGGACCCAACAGCCCATTAAAAAGCTGATTCACTACGACCCAATTGAATTTATGCCTAGGCTGCAAGGGTGGTTGGACAACCACAAATCAATCCATGGAATCCACTACCTAAATAGAAGAAAGAATAAGAACCCTAGGATCCTCTCAATAGATGAACAAAAAGCATCTGACAAATTAATGCATCCCTTCTTGATCAAAACTCTTCACCGTGGAGGGACAGAGAGTACATACCTCCACATCATAAAGGGCATGTATGGGAAACCCACAGAGACTGTCATTCCCAATGGGGAAAAAATGAGAGCTTTTCCCTTCAGGTCAGGAACACAACAGGGATGCCCATTCTCATCACTATTGTTTAGCATAATACTAGAATTCTTAGTCTCAGCCATCAGAGAACAAAAAGAAATAAAAGGCATCTAAACTGGCAAAGAAGAAGTCAAACTCTCACCCTTTTTAAAAAAAAAATATTTTATTTATTTATTTGACAGACAGAGATCACAAGTAGACAGAGAGGCAGGAAGAGAGAGAGAGGGAAGCAGGCTCCCTGCCGAGCAGAGAGCCCGATGCGGGACTCGATCCCAGGACCCTGAGATCGTGACCTGAGCCGAAGGCAGCGGCTTAACCCACTGAGCCACCCAGGAGCCCCAAACTCTCACCCTTTTCAGACAATAGGATACTTTCTGTGGAAAATCCAAAAGACTCCACCCCAAAATCGCTAGGATTCATCCAAGAATCCCATAAAGTGGCAGGATGTAAAATCAACGCACAGAAATCACTTGCATTTGTCTATAGCAACAATGTGACAGAAGAAAGAGAAATTAAGGAGTCCATCCAATGTATAATTGCACCCAAAACCATATGATACTTTGGAATCCATCTAACCAAAGAGGCATAGGATCTACACTCAGAAAACTATTCCAGGCTCATGAACAAAATGGAGGAACACACCAAGAAATGGAAAAATATTCCATGCTCATGGATTGGAAGAACAAATATTGTGAAAATGTCTATGTTACCTAGAACAACCCATAGATTCAATGCAATCCCTATCAAAATACCATCCACATTTTTCACAGAACTGGAATAAATAATCCCCAAATTTGATTGGAAGCAGAAAAGACCCCAAATAGCCAAAGGGATGTTGACAAAGAAAACCAAAGCTGGTGACAACCCAATTGCAGACTTCAAGGTCTATTACTAAGCTTTAACATGAAGACAGTATGGTACTGGCACAAAAACAGACACAGATCAATGGAACAGAATAGAGAAACCAGAAATGGACCCTCAATTCTAGGGTCAACTAATCTTCCTCAAAGTAGGAAAGGATATCTAATGGGAGGAAAAAAGTGTCCTCAATAAATGGTGCTGGGAACATGGGACAGCCATATGCAGAATAATGGAACTGGACCATTTCCTTATACCATACACAAAAAATAGACTCCAAATGGATGAATGACCTCAAAGTGAGACAGGAATTCATCCAAATCCTTGAATAGAACAGAGGCAGCAACGTTTTTGACCTCAGCCACAGCAACATCTTGCTAGACACATCTCCAAAGGCAAGGGAAACAAAAGCAAAAGTGAACAGTTGGGATTTCATCAAGATAGAAAGCTTTTGTACAGCAAAGGACACCGTCAGCAAAACCAAAAGACAACAAACTGAACAAGAGAAGATATTTTCAAGTGACATATCAGATGAAAGGCTAGTATCCAAAATCTAGAGAGAACTTACCAAGTGCACACCCACAGAACAAATAATCCATCAAGACATAGGCCAAAGACATGAACAGACAATTCTCCAGGGAAGACATCCAAATGGCCAACAGATACATAAAAAATGCTAACATCCCTCCACATTATAAAATACAAACCAAATCCATAATGAGATACCACCTCACACTAGTCAGAATGGCTAAAATGAACAAGTCAGGAAATGGCAGATGTTGGCAAGGATGTGGAGAAAGGGGAAGTGTTTTATACTGTTGGGGGGAATGCAAGCTGGTGAAGCCACTCTGGAAAACAGTGTGGAGGTTCCTCAAAAAATTGAAAATAGAGCTACCCTACAACCCTGCAACTGCTCCACTGGGTATTTAATCCAAAGATACAAATGTAGTGCCCTGGAGTGTCTCCTGCATTCCAATGTCCATAGCAGCAATGCCCACAAGAGCCAAAGTATGCAAAGAGCCCAGACATCCATTGACGGATGAATGGATATATAGGGATATACTTACCATTGAGTATTATGCAGACATCAAAAATAAAATCTTGCCATTTGCAATAGCATGGATGGAACTAGAGGGTATTATGCTGAGTGAAATAAGTCAATCTGAGGACAATTATCATATGATCTCACTGATATATGTAGTTTAAGAAACAAGACAGGATCATAAAGGAAGAGATGAAAAAAGGAAGCAAGATGAAACCAGAGAGGGATTCAAAGCAAAAGAGACAATCTCAGGAAACAAACTGAGGGTTTCTGAAGAGGAGGGGGATGGGAGAATGGGTGACTGGTGATGGGCACTGGGCAGGGTATGTGCTGTTGTGAGCACTGTGTGCTGTGTAAAACAGAAGAATCTCAAACCTGTACCCCTAAAATGAACACATTATATGATGATAATAGAAAAAGTGAAAGAAAAACATTTAGAATATAAATGTAAACTAAGCAAAAATAAATTAAAAATATAATAAATAATATATAAGTTATTATAAATAATAAATAAATAAATAATCTCACGGATAAGAAAGAAAGAGCAAGTGACTAAGAGTCACCACACTCCAATTTTAAGCTAGGTTACAAAGCTGTCGTCATCAAAACAGTATGGTACTGGCATAAAAACAGACACACAGGTCAATGGAACACAACAGAAAGCTCAGTAACATAATCATAGTACTTTTGGCAAAGTTTAATCATTCATGTATTAAAGGGATATTTAAACTTAGCTCTGATAGAATTATTAACTCTGGAAAAAAAAGAATTATTAATTCTGAATGGGAATTAATATTTATGTCCGGTTCCAACGTTTGTTTCCAATAAATGCATTCTTAAAAACATGCTGATTTACAGAAATATATATTATAAAATAAGGATGATTTAGAATCCACACTTTCAGTAAAAATTAAATTCACTTTAATAAACCTACCACGGAAAAGGAAACATAGATATCCATCATCACAACTGTGACCACCACAAAAGAAGACAATCAGACACAATCTGGTGTCTGATGGAAGAACAGAGTACTACTTCATACTACTTCAGAAGTTCTGCCCAAATGTGCCACGTGTTGAAAGCTACAGATCCAACTACTCATTTACAAAACCACAGATGTCAGAGAGAAGTCCTAACAAAGAGTATGAAGACGTCACCAATGAAGTCCACACTGCATATATTCCGACAGGAAAAATATTTTCCCAACAAATAAACTGTAAGACCAGAAAGAAGGAAAGAAAGAAAGAAGAGAAAAGAAAGAAGAGAAAGAAAAAATAAAAGAGAAACCTCAGAAGCCAACCCACACATGTTTAGGCTTAACTTATGACACAGCAGAAAATATAAAATGGGGAAAGGACTGTCTCTTCAGTGAATGGTACTGGGAAAACTGGACACTAAATGCAGAAGAATGTGGCTGGATCGCTTTCTTACACCGCACATACAAATCATGAGTGAATGAATGACTTAAACGTAAGAACTGAATCCATGAACCAGGTAGTCAGTTTCTTGATATTGGTGTTGGTGAAGTCTCTTACATCAGACACCAAAGGCAAAGGCAACAAAAGCAAAGATAAACAAGTGGAAGGACATCAAACTTAAATTTCTGCATGACCAAATAAACCATCAAACCCTTAAAAGCCAACCTCCCCAATGAGAAAAAATATCTGCACATCATATGTGTGAGAAGAGGCTAATATCCAAAATACACAAAATACTGCTTCAAATCCAAACAAAAAATGAATAAAAACTGGGGAGAATAGGTGATTAGGTACTTTCCAAAGATGGCATCCAGGTGGCCAACAGAAACAGAGAAAGTTGTTCAACATCACTAATTGTCGTCAGGGAAACAGAAGTCAAAACCGCCATCAGCTCCCACCTCACAACTGTGGGAATGGAAATCGTCCCAGAGATAGACGCCCAGTGCAGTCAAGGGTGTGTACACAAGGGGACCCTGTGCACTGCTGGTGGGAATGGAAATGGGGGCAGTCACTGTGACAAACACTACGGAAGTTCCAGAAAAAAATAATACAACTACCACATGACCCAGCAACTGCTCTACTGAGTATTTCTTTGGAGAACACAAAAACACTCCTTCCAAAAGAGAGATGCACTCCCAGGTCCAAGGCAGCATTATTCACAATAACTGGACATGGAAACATCGACCTTGGGAGCTTTATGTTAAGTCAGTCAGACACAGAAAGACACACACCAGAGGCTCTCATGGACATTCCACATAGAATCCAAAAAGTACTGAATACTTAACATACCGAGAATAGACTGGTGGCTGTCAGATTTGAGGCTGTCAGATTTGACTACCTTCACCCGTTTCCATGGGGAAATGGGTGAAGGTAGTCAAAGGTGCCATGTTTGAGTGATAAATTCCCCAAGTAATGGAATGTTCTGTGCAGCATGGAGACAAAAGCCAACCTTGCAGGATGGGGTATAGGCTCCCCTACTACTTGAAAGTACAGTGTTCCTAGAAAACTTTTCACAGCAGAAATAGTGTAAACAGAAAGAGAAAGGACCATGGACCATTCAGTTCTACAGAAAAGTGAGTGAGCATGCTCAGACACCAAAGTTCCTTCTGTTTGGCTCTTCTTAGGCCTCAGGACACAACATCCTCACGGATGCCCAAAATAAATGGAGATAAAGCACAGCAGATGCTCAGACACAATTCAAAGTGCCAGTAGCTGGATGCAGAGAGCAGAGCCCAGGAAGGAGCTGGCTGGGGAGCACGGCGCCTCTGTAGGGATTCCCCACAAAATAGATGCTGAATGTGATGCCCACTTCTAGAAATCATTCATAAGATGGAAATCCTCTACAGGTTGATTCCTGCTACTACAGATGGGAAATAAAGTAGGTCATTCCAAAAAGCCAATTGTCTTACCATGAACTTCAAGAATAGTGGGGAACACTTGTACTAGACATGTGCTAAGGAGGTAGATGTTGAAAGTACACCCAGACACAAACTTCAGCAGATCCACTGACTGCCTGAAACAGACCCTCAATTCAAACCCCCACACTCACCAGGAGCTCACCCCCGAGCCAAAAGACCAGGCCTGCCTTGCCCTTAGGCCCTCACCCTAACCCTTGGTTGGGTTTTCAGGCATCCATCCCCAGAGGCCTGGTCTTGATTCCCTCCATATGGGGGATGCCTGAGCCACAAAACAGAAACCCTCCTGCACCCAAGAAGGAAACCTTGCTATTTGGAGTGTCAAGAAACCTTCAGAGCTAGAAAAACATGCATACCCCTTAAAGCCGCCACCACCATCGGCGCACCCTGGACACAAACCCGCAGGCTGACAAAGCCTGATGAACCCATGTCAACTCAGCACCCTGGGGAACGGCCAAAGCGCAGACATATCTGGTCTTCATTGCCCCAGATCCTTATCCTAACTCTACCTTGTATTTTCAGGCATCTATCCTCAGAGGTCTGTCCTCAAATCCCTCCATATTGGGGACCACGGAGGCAGAACACAGAACTCCTCCTGCCTCTCAGAAGGAAACCTTGCTATTCGGGGCTCGGCAAACCCTCAGACCTGGAAAAACCTGCATGTTCCCTGAAGGCAGTGAACACCATTGGCGCCCCGTGAACACAACACTGCACCCCGACGTTCAGCCTGAAAAACCCCTGTCAACTCAGGCCCCTGGGGATCGAGTCTCAGCACCCATAGATCAGGCATGCCATGCCCCTTGGCCCTAAGCCTAAGTTGGTGTTTCAGGCATCTGTCCCCAGAGGTCTGGACTTGAACCCCTGCATATTGGGGACCACTGAGCCACAAAACCAGACTCCTCCATACCTCCAGAGGGAAACCTTTCTCTTAGGAGATGCGCAAACCCCTCAGAGCTAGAGAAACCCGCATGGCCTTCTCAGGTCACAGCCACATTCGGGGCTCCCATGGACACAACCTTGAGCCTGAGACACAGCCTGACACCTGCCCTAAACTCAGACACAGGGGAGCTCGCCTCCATGGCTGCATATCAGGCAATCATGCCTTAGGCCCTAAACCTACCCATAGCTTGCATTTTCAGACTTCTGTCCCCAAGCCCTGGCCCATAAGAACTCCAGATTGGGGACCTAGGAGTCATAACACAGGACTGCTCCTGCCCCCCAGTGCCATTTGGTGCTGGGAAAAACCCTTAGAGTAAGAGAAACCTGCATAGCCCCCAGTTCCTCCCTCACTTTTCGGGGCTTCCCTAGACACAGTCTTGAGACTGAAGCTCATCTTGAGCCCTGTTCTCAACTCAGCCCACACCCCACAGCCCAGGAGCTCACACCAGGGCCAAAAGATCAGGTCTGCCTTGCCCTTAGGCCCTCACCCTAACCCTTGGTTGGGTTTTCAGGCATCCATCCCCAGAGGCCTGGTCTTGATTCCCTCCATATGGGGGTATGCCTGCGCCACAAAACAAAACCCTCCTGCACCCAAGAAGGAAACCTTGCTATTTGGAGCGGTGCAAAATTTTCAGAGCTGGAAAAACCTGCATATGCCTTAAGGCCACCGCCACCATCGTCAGTGCCCCCTAGACACAAACCTGCAGGCTGATACACCCTAACAACCCCATGTCAACTCAGGCCCCTGGGGATCTAGGCTTGGCACCCACAGATCGGGCATGCCATGCCCCTAGGCCCTAAAGCTAACCCTACATTGGTTTTTCAGGTGTCCATCCCCAGAGGCCTGGACTCGAATCCCTGCATTTTGGAGACCCCTGAGCCACAAAACCGGCCTCTTCCACACCTCCAGAGGGAAACCTTGCTCTTAGGAGCTGCACAAACCCCTCAGAGCAAGAGAAACCTGCATGGCCCTCTCAGGTCACAGCCACATTCAGGGCTCCCATGGACACAATTTGAGCCTGATACACAGCGTGACACCTGCCCTAAACTCAGATCCTGGGAAGCTCACCTCCGCATCTGCACATCAGGCCTCCATGCCCTAGGCCCTAAGCCTACCCATAGTTTGCATTTTCAGACTTCTATCCCCAGAGTCCTGGCCCACAAGAACTCCAGACTGGGGACCCAGGAGCCACAACACAGGACTTCTCCTGTCCCCCAGAAGGAAACCGGGCCACTTGAAGCTGGGCTAAACCATCACAGTAAGAGAAACCTGCATGGCCCCCAATGCCTCCTTCACTTTTTGGGGCCAACCTGGACACAATCCCGCAGCCTGAAACTCATCTCGAGCCCTGTTCTCAACTCGGCCCACACCCCACATCCCAGGAGCTCACACCAGAGACAAAAGTTCAGGCCTGTCATGCCCCTAGGTCCTTACGCTAACCCTTGGTTGTGTTTTCAGGCATCTGTCCTCAGAGGCCTGGCCTCGAATCCCTCCATATTGGGGAACACAGACGCGAAAAACAGAACTCCTCCTTCCAACCAGAAGGAAACTGTGCTATTTGGGGCTTGGCAAATGCTCGGACCTACAAAAACCTGCATGCCTTCTGAAGGCAGCCAACACCATCGGTGCCCCCAAGGACACACAACTGCACCCAGATGTTCAGCCTGATGACCCTTGTCAACTAAGACCCCTGGGGATATGGCCTCATAAACCACAGATTGGGCATGCCATTCCCCTAGGCCCTAACACTAAACCTAGGTTGGGTTTTCAGACATCCATTCCAAGAGGCCTGGATTTGAATCCCTGCATATTGGGGACCCTTGAGCCACAAAACCGGGCTCCTCCTCCCACCAGAAGGAAACCGTGTTATTTAGAGCTTCTCAAAACGCTAAGAGTGGAAGAATCCTGCAGGGCCCAGTGAGGTCACAGCCACATTCGAGGCGCCCATGGACACAAACTCAAGACTGAGACACAACCGGACACCCACCCTAAACTCAGACCCTGGGGAGTTCCCCTCCACATCTGCACATCATGCCTCCATGCCCTAGGCCCTAACCCTACCCATAGCTTTTCAACTTCTGTCTCCAGAGTCCTGGTCCCTAAGATCTCGAGATTGGGGACCCAAGAGACACACCACAGGACTTTTCCTGCCCCCCAGAAGGAAACTGTGCCATCTGGAGCTCAGCTAAACCTTCACAGCAGGAGAAATCTACATGGCCCCCAATGCCTCCCTCACTTTTAGGGCCACCATGGACACAATCCCACAACTAAAACTCATCCTGAGCCCTGTTCTCAACTCAGCCCACACCCCACAGCCCAGGAGCTCACACCAGAGCCAAAATCAGGCCTGTCATGCCACTAGGCCCTAACCCTAACACTTGGTTGTTTTTTAAGGCATCCATCCCCAGAGGCCTGGTCTTGATTCCCTCCATATGGGAGATCCCTGAGCCACCAAACAGAAGTCCTCCTAACCACAGAAGGAAACGTTGCTATTTGGAGCTGCGTGAAACCCTCAGAGCAGGAAAGACCTGCATATCCCTTAAGGCCACCACCACCTTCAGCACACCTGGACACAAACCCGCAGGAAGACATATCCTGACAACCCTATGTCAACTCAGCACTCCGGGGAGCTAGCCTCAGCACAGGCAGATCTGGCCTACCATGCCCCAGGCCCTAATCATAACCCTATGTTGGGTTCAGTCCTCTGTCTTCAAAGTCCGGGCCTTGAATACTTCCATATTGGGGACCACAGAGGCAGAACATGAACTCTCCCTGCCCCTCAGAAGAAGGAAACCTTGCTATTTGGGACTGAGCAAAGCCTCAGACCTAGAAAAACCTGCATGCCCCAGGAAGGCAGCCAACACCATCGCTGCCCCGAGGACACACAACTGCACCCCAATGTTCAGCCTGACAACCCCATAATCTCAGGCCACTGGGGATCTGGCATCAGCACCCACAGACCGGGCATGCCACGACCCTGGGACCTAAACCCAACCCTGGTTTGCTTTTTCAGGCATCTGTCCCCAAAAGCCTGGCCTCGAAATCCTGCTCTTGGGGAATCCTGAACCACAAAACCGGACTCCTCCAAGCCTCCAGAGGGAAACCTTGCTCTTAGGAGCTGCACAAACCCCTCAGAGCGAGAGAAACCTGCATGGCCCTCTCAGGTCACAGCCACATTCGGGGCTCCCATGGACAAAAACTCGAGCCTGAGATACAGCCTGACACCCGCCCTAAACTCAGACCACGGGGAGCTTGCCTGGAATAACAGGACTCACCCAGCGTCAGGCAAGCAGCCACAGAAATTCACCCCAGTGTTTCTGACATCAAGCCCCTTGAAGCCACCAGAATGCCTCTATCCAAGGGAATTCCCAAAGACTTTCCTTCTCACTTCATCACCCATGAAACTACAGAGAAAGTACGCATGTCTAACTCTCTAGAGGCCACTGAGTGAAACTAGAAAGTCAAGCTTCTCTTTTCATTTGAATCATTTTGAATTTTCCCTCTGCCCTCATTGGAACTCTTTGGATAAAAAGACCAATCCATTAGGATACATCACCTTGGACAAAGGAGAAGCCATCATCCAAGTCTCTATCTGACCACAAACAGTCACCTAACTCTAGATGCCGGCCACTCCACCACAGCCTAGGACCAATGGAATAAACACTGCTAGATGAAGGAACACATTCTATGTTCCAAACACATCAAACTCAGCCTCATCTTCCCTTTTGAATCCAAGGGATTGCCTAGGAAAGAGATGTCCCAGATACCTTTGTAAGCCAGAAATAAACAGAGAAAATGAGATCCCCTGCCAGGTGCTCCCTGCAGGGAAACTCAGGAACTCGGGCCCCCACTCTAGATGGCTGACAGCTGCTTCAGTGTGACCTTGTGTCTCCACTGGAGACGAGAGAAAAGCCAGGAGGTTTGGGGTGAAAGAGAAGTTTACCTCCCATCCTGGCATGGAAGTGACATTGTGCCCCCATGGGCCTGCTGTTTTCTCTGAACGCTGATGTCCTGGGACAAGCTGCATGACTGAGTCAGACGCTGATTTCCAAACTTCAGGTCTCGTGGAGCCAGAGTGAAGAAGGGCTGTCAGGTGGGGATAAGCAGGCACCTCCCACCTAAAGCCTGCACACCTGCTCTGATTCTTGGGAGAAGGAGAGACACATGCTTGTTTCTTAAGTGGCCATTAACTTCCTTCTAAAGCCAACCAATGCCCTTGTCCTTTTTGGAGAAGAAAATAGACTCTTCCAAACAAACACACAACTCCTTGATTCCAAATGCACCATGAGTCGGGTTTGGTTCCCCCCTGGTTCCAGACCGCCATCGGGAGGACCCTCCTGAACCATCCTGAGAGCACATTACTAGCACACCTGGCAAAACGGGCACAAGGCTGAGTGGGGTCCGGCTCCAGGGATTGTCACCACCATTCTTGAGCCTGGGGAAACAGAGAGTCTTCAGCTCCCCACTCCCTCCTGTTAAAACAAGCTGCAGTGTCTCACCTTTCAGGGTCTCTCACCCCGCACCTCACCACTGCCCTCAGAGCCAGCAGGCTGCCCTGACTCCTCTTCTGGCGTGTTTCCTACTGCAGCTCAGCACTGCCTCCAGCGGTGGCAAGCAGCATTGCCACGCCTTCCATGGTCTCTCCCACCACAGCTCACCACTCCCTCCAGTGGCTGAAACTGGCACTGCTGGGCCTTAGAAAGATTCCTAATACAGCTCACAACCCCTCCACAGGTCTAAAGCCACACTGGCACTGTCCCTCCAGATTGGGGACCTTTGAGCCACACACCAGGACTCTGCCTGCCACCCAGGAGGAAACCATGCCATTCGAAGCTGAGCAGAACCCTCAGAATGGAACAACCCCGCATGCATCCCTGAGGACACTCCCAACCTCAACGGCCACCACACCCCACCCCACCCCGTCACAAACTCAGGAAGCCTGACGTGCTTCCTGATCCCCATGCTCAACTTAGCCCCCAGGGTTCCCGCCTCAGTGACGGCAGATCGGGCATGGATACCCCGAAGCCCTAACCCAAAGCCTAGGTGGTGTTTTCAGGCTTCCGTGCCCAGAGACCTGGCCAACAAGCCCTCCAGATTGGGAACCCCTGAGCCACACCCAAGGACTCTGCCTGCCATTTAGGAGAAGACCGTTCTGTTCGGAGATGCCCAGAACCCTCAGACTGAGAGAAACCTGCATGCATTCCTGAGGACACCCTCATCACAGCCCACACGACAACAAAACCCGGAGCCTGATGTGCCACTTGACCCCCATTCTCGACTCGCCTCCCAGGGATCCCATCTCAGCACCAGCAGATTGGGTCTGCCATGGCCCTAGGACCTAATCCGAACCGTGCATTGGCTTTTCAGGCTTCCATCCCCAGAGAACTTCCCCCAAGCCCTCCAGACTGGGGGACACCTAAGCCACACCCCAGGACTCTGCCTGCCACCCAGAAGGAAACCGTGCTGATCGGAGCTGCACAAAAACCTCAGAACAGGAGAAACCTGCATGCCCCCCTAAAGCCATCCCCATCATCGGCAGCCCCCCTGTTCACTGAGCCAGATTCCGCCATGCAGCCAGATGCATGCCCTCATTTCAGCCCTGATGGGAGCCCACCTCAGCGCCAGCAGATCCGGCCTGCCATGTCCCTAGGCCCTAACCCTAACCCTAGGTGGGGTGTACAGGCTTCCGTGCCCAGAGAGCAGGCTCCCAAGTCCGCCAAATTGGGGACACCTGAGACTCACACAGGCACTCTGCCAGCCACCTAGAGTGAAATGGTGCCATGTGGAGATGCACAGAGACCTCAGAGTGGGAGACACATGCATACCCCCGGAGGCCAACACCAGCATCTGTGCCCCCCGGACCCAAACCCCCAAGACCAAGGCCTGATGCCCGCCCTCAACTCAGCCCACTGGGGAGCCCACCTCAGCACCAGCAGATCAGGCCTGCCTTGCACCTAGGCCCTAACCATAACCATAGTTTGGGTTTTCAGACTTCCATTCCGAGGGGACTACCTCCCAAGCCCCCAGATAAAGGACCCCTGAGCAACACTCCAAGACTCTGCCAGCCACGCGATAAGAACCTGGACCATTTGGAGCTGCATCAAACCCTTAGTGGAGGAGAAGACTGCGTGTTCCCCTAAAGTCACTCCCACCATCAGCGTCCCCCCAGCCATAAAGCCGGATTCTGAGGCACTGCTGGACACATGCCCTCAACTCAGCCCTGAGGGGAGCCCACCTCAGCTCCCGCAGATTGGCCCTGCCATGTCCCTAGCCCCTACCCCTTCCCCAGGTGGGGTGTACAGGCTTCTGTGCCCAGGGGGCTGGCTTCCAAGCCCGCAAGATTGGAGACACCTGAGGCTCACGCCAGCACTCCATCAGCCACCTAAGGTGAAATGGTGTCATTTTGAGCTCCACAGAAACTTCAGAATGGGAGAAACCTGTATGCCCACCTAAAGCCACTCCCACCATCGGCAGGCCCCCAGCCAAAAAGCCAGATTCCGCCACGTCCAGATGCATGCCCTCAACTCAGCCCTGAGGGGAGCCTGCCTCAGCGCTGGCAGATGGGGCCTGCCATGTCCCTTAGGCCCTAGCCCTACCCCTCCGTGGAGTGTACAGCTTTCCGTGCCCAGAGACTTGCACCAAAGCCCGTCAACTGGGGAGGTGTGAGACTCATGCCAGAATGTCGCTGGCCTCCTAGCATGAAATGGTGCCATTTGGAGTTGTGCAGAAACCTCAGGATGGGAGAAACCTACTACATACCCCCTGAGGCCACCCCCAGCATCTGCGCTAACCTTGGACCCAAACCGAGATGCCTACCCACCGCCTGATGCCCACCATCAACTCAGCCCATCGGACAGCCCACCGCAGTACCAGCAGATCGGGACTGCCATGCCCCTAGACCCTAACCCTAACCCTAGTTTGGGTCTTCAGGCTTCCATCCCAAGAGGCCTGGCCCCAAGTCCCCTGGATTAAGGATCCCTGAGTGACAACCCATGACTCCACCCACCACACAGGAGGACACTTTGCGATTTGGAGCTCGCTGAACCCTCATAGTGGGAGAAACCTGCGTGACCCCTAAAGGCACCCCCACCATCAGCAGCCCACCTGTCCATAAAGCCGGATTCTGCCTCCACACTGGACAAATGCCCTCAACTCAGCCCTGAGGGGAGCCCACCACAGCACCGGCAGACTGGGTGTGTAATGCCCCTAGGCCCTAACCCTAACTCTAGTTTGGGTTTTCAGGCTTCCATCCCAAAAGCCTGCCCCTCAAGCCCCCTGGATTAAGGACCCCTGAGCAACACCCCAGACTCCACACACCATGCAGGAAGAACCCTTGCGGTTTGGAGCTGCGCCAAACCCTCAGAGGGGGAGAAACCTGCATGCCCCCCTAAGGCCACCCCCATCAGCAGCCCACCTGTCCATAAAGCCGGATTCTGCCTCCACGCTGGACAAATGCCCTCAACTCAGCCCTGAGGGGAGCCCACCACAGCACCGGCAGATTGTGTGTGTAATGCCCTAGGCCCTAACCCTAACCCTAGTTTGGGTTTTCAGGCTTCCATTCTGAGGGGCATGGCTCCCAAGCCCCCTGGAAAAAGAACAGACACTCCAGGACTCCGCCAGCCAAGCTTCGTTTGGAACTCCACTAAACCCTCAGAGGGGGAGAAACCTGCATGCCCCCCTAAAGCCACCCCATTCAACAGCGGCCCCCGGCCATAAGCCAGATTCCGCTGTACTGCTAGATGCTTGCCCTCAACTCAGCACTGAGGGGACCCCGCCTCAGTGCCCGCAGATCGGGCCTCCCCTGCCCCTAGGCCTTAACCCTAAACCTAGGTGGGGTGTACAGGCTTCCATTCCCAGGGGGCTCGCTCCTAAGCCCACCAGACTGGGGACACCTGAGACTCACTCTGGCAATCTGCCACCTCCTAGGGCAAAATGGTGCCATTTGGAGCTGCACAGAGACCTCAGAGCGGGAGAAACCTGCATGTCCCCCAAGGCCACCCGCAGCATCAGGGCCCCCCTGGACCCTAACCCAGACTCCGACCCACCACCTGAGGCCTGCCCTCCACTCAGCCCAGAGCGGAGCCCACCTCAGCACTGGGAAATCAGGCCTGCCATGCCGCCCAGGCCCTAACCCTAACCCTAGTTTGGGTTTTCAGGCTTCTATCCCAAGAGGCCTGGCCCCCAAGTTCCCCGAATTAAGGACCCCTGAGTGCCAACCCATGACTCTGTGAGCCACACTGGAGGAGCTGTGCAGTTTGGAGCTGTGCCAAACCCTCAGAAGGGGAGAAAACTGCATGCCCCCTAAAGCCACCCCCACCATCATTGTCACCCATGGCCATAAAGCTGGACTCCACCGCCCCACCAGACGCATATCCTCAATTCAGCCCTGAGGGGGGCCCACCTCAGTAGCCACAGAATGGTCATGCCATGCCCCGAGGGCCTAACCCTAACCCTAGTTTGGGTTTTCAAGCTTCCATTCCAAGGGGAATGGCCACCAAGTCCCGCAGATTAAGGACCACTGGGCTACACTCCAGGACTCTGCCCGCCATGTGGTAGGAACCCATGCCGTTTGGAGCTGCCCCAAGTCCTTAGACATGCCCCCCTAAAGACACTCCCACAACTGGTGTCCCCCCTGGCTTGAAGCCGGATTCTGCCGAGCTGCCAGATGCATGCCTCAACTCAGCCCTGAGGGGAGCCCACATCGACCCCATCAGATCGGGCCTGCCATGCCCCTAGGCCCTAACCCTAACCCTAGTTTGGGTATTCAGGCCTCCATCCCAAGATGCCTGGCCCCCAAACCCCCTGGATTAAGGACCCCTGAGTGACACCCCAGGACTCCACACATCATGCAGGAGGTAACCTTGTGGTTTGGAGCTGCGCCGAACCCTGAGGGGGAAAAACCTGCATGGCCCCCTAAATCCACCCCCACCATCGGCAGCCCCCCTGGCCATAAAGGTGGATTCTGCTGCACCAATGGATGCATATCCTCAATGCAGCCCTGAGGGGAGCCTGACACAGTGCCAGCAGATCAGTCGTGCCATGACCCTAGGCCCTATCCCTAAACGTAGTTTGGGTTTTCAGGCTTCCATTCCGAGAGGCCTGGCTCCCAAGCCCCCCAGATAAAGGACCCCTGAGCAGCTCTCCAAGACTCCGCCACCCACGTGGTAGGAATCCGTGCTGTTTGGAGCTACGCCACACCTTCAGAGGGGGAGAAATCTGCTGCCACCCTAGAGCCACCCCAAACATCAGCGGCCATAAAGCCGGATGCTGCCACAGTGCCAGACAAATGCCCTCAATTAAGCCTTGAGGGGAGTCCACCTCAGCGCCAGCAGATCAGCCTGCCATGGCCTTAGGCCCTAACCCTAACCCTAAGGAGGGTTACAGGGTTCCGTGCCCAGAGGGCTGGTTCTCAAGCCTGACAGACTGGGGATGCCTGAGACTCACGACGGCACTCTGACGGCCTCCTAGGGCGAAATGGTGCCATTTGGAGCTGCACAGAAACCTCAGAGCAGGAGAAACCTGCATGCCCCCTGAGGCCACCCCAGCTTCTGCGCGCCCCCTGGACCCAAACCCAGACTCGGACCCTTCCACCTAACGCCCACCTTCACTTAGGGATTAATTAGGATTAATCCTAATCCTAACCTTAGTTTGGGCTTTCAGGCTTCCATCCCAAGAGGCCAACAGGGCAAGAAAGCCCTCTACAAGTCAGCTCATGCGTGGCCAACGCCTCCTGCTACTCAGCCCCCTGGGGTGCCTGCCCTGGCGTTGGCGGATTAGGCCTGCCATGCCCCTAGGCCCTGGCCATAACCCTCAGTTGGGTTTTCAGTCTTCTTTCCCTAGGGGCCTGTCCCTCAAGCCATCAAATTGAGGAACCCTGAAAAACACCCCATGAGTCCACCTGCCACCCAAGAGGAAACCGTGCCATCTGGAGCTGCTGAAAACCCTCCGAGCGGGAGAAACCTGCATGAACCCCGAGGCATCCCCCACCTTCGGCACCACATTAGGCTGAAAACTCGGAGGCTGATGCCCAGCCAGAACCCCTCCCTCAACTCTGCCCCCAGAAAGCTCCTCTGCACGGGGACCTTTGGGGGAGCCATGTAGGCCTGACCCGAGTTCCCATATGGCGGCGACACACACCAAGAAAGTGCTCTAGACCACGGGCAGCAGCACAGCCTGAATCACCACCTAACTAACACCAGTCATTTCTCATGAGCTTTCTGCCCAAATTGATACTAATTTGGGCAGAAAGCTCATGAGAATTGGGCAGAAAACCCCCGGCGAACTTACTTCCTGCAGCACATGTCTACAGGGCCTCCGCCTGGGCCTGGCCCGGGCTCCCGAGGGGTCGCAGTGTGAACCCTGTGAGAACGCCCTCTACGAGTCAGGTACACGCACGGCCAACCCCTCCTGCTACTCAGCCCCATGGGGTGCCTGCCCCGGTGCTGTCGGATTGGGCCTGCCATGCCCCTAGGCCCTCGCCCTGATCCTAGTTTCTGTTTTCAGTCTTCCATTCCGAGGGGCCTGGCTCCCATGCCCCCAAATAAAGGACCCCTGATTGACAATCCAAGACTCCGCCATCCATGCAGTAGGAAACCATGCTGTTTGGAAATGTGCCGAACCCTCAGAGGGGGAGAAACATGCATGCCTCCCTAAAGCCAACCCCATCATTGGCATCCCCCCATCACTGAGCCATTTTCCACCGCCAGACGCATGCCCTCCTTTCAGCCCTGAGGGGAGCCCACCTTAGCACCACCAAATTGGGCCTACCGTGCCCCTAGGCCCTAACCCTAAGCCTAGGTGGGGTGTACAGGCTTCTGTAACCAAAGGGCAGGCTCCCAAGCCCAACAGATTGGGGACGCCTGAGACTCACACAGACACTCCGCTGGCCACACGGCAAAATGGTACCATTTGGAGCTGCACAGAAACCTCAGAGAGGGAGAAACATGCATACCCCCAGAGACCAAACCCAGCATCTGCGCCACCCCAGACCCACACCCCTAAGACTCCGACCTGCCACCTAATGCGTGCCCTCAACTCAGCCCACCGGGGAGCCCACCTCAGCACTGGGAGATCAGGCCTGCCATGCCCCTAACACTAACCCTAGTTTGGGTTTTCAGGTTTCCATCCCAATCAGTCTGGCCCCCAAGTCCCTCGGATTAAGGACCCCTGAATGACCACCCATGACTCCGCCCACAACACAGATAGAAACCTTGCAGTTTGGAGCTGTGCTGAACCCTCAGAGGGGGAGAAACCTGCATGCCCCTATGAAGCCACCCCCACCATTGGGGGGTCTCTGGCCACAAAGCTGGACTCCACCGCGCCAAGGGCTGAGATAACTGCATGCCCCCCTGAGGCCATCCCCCACCTTTGGAACCACACCAGGCTAAAAAATCAGAGGCTGACCTCTAGCCAGAACCCCTCCCTCAACTCTGCCCCCAGAAAGCTCCCCTGCGTGGGGGCCCAAGGGGGACTCATGTAGGCCTGGCCTGTGTTCCTGGATGGCCGCAACATGCACTGAGTGAGAAAGCGCTCTAGACCATCGGCGCCAACACGGCCCGAATCGCTTCCCAACACTGGCCAATTCTCACAAGAGAATTCAGCTCGTGAGAACTGGCCAGAAAAGCCCCGGTGAACTCGCTTCCTGTGGCCCACGTCTGCAGGGCTGCTGCCTGGGCCTGGCCCAAGGTCCCAAGTGGTCATGGCCCAAACCCTGCAAGAAAGCCTTCTGTGAGCCAGGCGCATTCAAGGGTCCTGCTATTGAGCCCCCTGGGGTGCTGGTTCTGGCGCTGGCAGATCAGGCCTGCCATGCCCCTGTGCACTGGCCTGAAACCTCAGTTGGGTTTTCAGACTTCATTCCCCAGGGTCCTGTCCCTCGAGTCCTCTAGATTGGGGACCCCTGAGCCACACCTCATGACTCCACCTGCCAACCAGGGGGAAAACCGTGCTGTTCGGAGCTGACCAAAACCCTCAGAGAGGGAGAAACCTGCATGCTCAGCCCTCGGCGGGGCCCATCTCATTGCAGGTGGATCAGGCCTGCCGTGCCCCTCGGCTCTGGCCCTAACACTCAGTTGGGATTTCAGTCTTCTGTACCTGGGCGCCTGTCCTTTGAGTCCTCCAGATAGGGGACCCCTGAGCCACACCCCATGACTCTGCCTGCCACCGAGGAGGGAACTGTGCTGCTTGGAGCTACGCAAAACCTTCAGAGAAGGAGAAACCTGCATGCCCCCGTGAGGTCATCCCCCACCTTCGGTGCCCCACTGGGTCGGAAAAACAGAGATTGACACGCAGCTGTACCCTTTTCCCTTGACTCTGCCCCAGGAAAGCTCCCCTGCGTGGGAGCCCTTTGGGGGAGTCGTGTGTGCCCAACCATGTTCCCAGAGGGCAGGAACATGCACCTAGCGAGAAAGCGCGCTAGACCATGGGCGCCAGCGCTGCCCGAATTGCCGCCTAATGCCAGCCAATTCTCATGAGCTTTCTGCCCAAATTAATATCGATCTGGGCAGAAAGCTCATGAGAATTGGCCAGAACACCAACGGCGAACTTGCTTCCGGAAGCGCGAGCCCACAGGTCCATGGCCTGGGCCTGGTTAGGGTTGCTGAGTGGTCCAGCCCTCAGGCAAGAAAGCCCTCTATGAGTGAGGCACACGCAAAGCCAAGGCCTCTCACTACTCAGCCCCCTAGGGTGCCGGACCCAGCACTAGCAGATTGGGCCTGCATTGCCCCTAGGCCCTCGCCCTAAGCGTCACATGGGTTTTCAGGCTTCTGTTCCCAGGGTCCTGTCCCTCGAGCCCTCCAGATTGGGAATGCCTGACCCATACCCCATGACTCAGCCTGCCACCCAGGAGGATACTGTGCCATTCGGAGCTGCACAAAACCCTGAAAGTGGGAGAAACCTGCATGAGCCCCCCTCCCCAGGCCATCTCCACCTTCGGTGCCCCAAAAGGCCACCAATATGCAGCCTGATGCTCAGCCTGAGCCCCTCCCTCAACTCTGCCCCTGGAGAGATCCCCCCAGCTACGGCCCACATGAGAGCTGCGTGTGCCCAGTGTGAGTTCCCAGATGGTTGCCACACGCACCTTGCAAGAAAGTGCTCTAAACAGTGGGGACGAGTGTGGCCCAAATCACCGCCCAACTCCAGCCATTTCTCACAAGCTTTCTGCCCAAATCAATGTTGATTTGGGCAGAAAGCTTGTGAGAATTGGCCAGAAACCCCCAGCAAACTCCCTTCCACCTGTGCAGGCCTTCAGGGGAGCCGCCTGGGCCTGGCCCAAGGTCCCAAGTGGTTACGGCTAGAGCCTTTCGAGAAAGCACTCTAAGAGCCAGGGGCACATGTGGCCAATGCCTCCCTTTAATCAGCCCCCAGGGGTGCCAGTCTCAGTGCTGGCAGTTCAGGGCTACCTAGCCCCTAGGCCCTAAACCAATCCCTAGGTTGAGTTTTCAGGCTTCCGTCCCAAGGGGCCTGTCCCCAAGCCTTCCATATTGGAGACCCCAGAGCCACAAACCCAGGAGTCCACCTGCCAACCAGATGGAAACTACCATTTGAAGCTGCGCAGAACCCTCAGACTGACAGAAACATGCATGCCTCCCTGAGGCCACCCCCAAATTCGACAGCCCCACCTGGTCACCAACCCAGAGCTTGATTCAGCACCTGTCTCAACTCGGATCCCCGGGGATCCTGCCTCAGCACCAGCAGATCGGGCCTGCCATGCCCCTAGGACCTAACAAGAACTCTAGGTTGGGGTTTCAGAATTCCATCCCAAGAGGCCTGGACCCCAAGCCCTCCAGATTGGGGATGCCTGAGCCACACCACATGAAACAGCCTGTCATTTAGGAGGAAACCGTCCCATTCGGAGCTGTGCAAAACCCTCAGAATGGGAGAAACCTGCATGCTGCCCCAGGCCACCCCCACCTTCGACGCCCCACCATGCCACCGACACATAGACTGACTCTCAGCCTGAGCCCCTCTCTCAACTCTGCCCCCAGAAAGCTCCCCTCAGCGGGGGCCCTCACGGGAGATGTGTGTCCCTAGCCCGAGTTCCCGGATGGCCACCACATGCACCTACCGAGATAGAGCTCTAAACAGCAGGCAGCCCAAATCACTGCAGAACACCGGCCAATTCTCATGAGCTTTCTGCCCAAATACATGTCAGTTTGGGAAGAAACCTCATGAGAATCAGCCAGAAACACACGGCGAATGCCTTCTGGCTGTGTGGGCCTTCAGGGGAGCCGCCTGGGCCTGGCTTGATCCTGAGTGCTCTTGGCCTAAACCCTGCTAGAAAAGGCTCTGAAAGCAAAGCTCACGCCTGGCCAAAACCCTGCCTCTTATCAGCCCCCTGGGGTGCCGGTCTCAGCACTGGATGGTCGGGCCTGCCATGCCCCAAGGCCCTAACCCTAGGTTGGGTTTTCAGGCTTCCATCCCTAGAGGCCTGTCCCCCAAGCCCTCCACATTGGGGACCCAGGAGACACATCACAGGAGTCCACCTGCCACCCAGATGGAAACTGTGCCATTTGGAGCTGTGCAGAACCCACAGACCGGGAGAAAACTGTATACCTCTCTGAGGCCACCCCCAAATTTGGCGCCCCCCCTAGCCACCAACCCAGGGCCTGTTGCACCAGTGACCCCTATCCTCAACTCAGACCGCTGGTGATCCTGCCTCAGGACGGACAGATCAGGCCTGCAATGCCCCTAGGCCCTAACACGAACTCTAGGTTGGGTTTTCAGGCTTTCATCCCAAGAGGCCTGGCCCCCATGCCCTCCTGACTGGGGACCCCTGAGCCACACTGCAGGACTCCACCTGCCACCCAGGAGGAAAGCGTGTCATTTGGAACAGTACAAAACCCTCAGAGCAGGAAAAACCTGCATCCACCCCTGATGCCACCACCACATTCAGCACCCCACCAGGCCACCAACAATACACAGCCTGATGCTCAGCCTGACTCCCTTCCCTCAACTCTGCCCCTGAAAGCTCCCCTCAGCTGGGGTGCTCACAGGAGCCACGTGTTCCTGGCCACTGTTCCCAGATGACCGCCACACGCACCCAGCATAAAAGCCCTCTAAACAGCGGGCATGAGTGTGGCCCAAATCGCCACCCTACACTGGCCAATGCTCACAAGCTTTCTGTCCAAACTGTTGTCAATTTGGTCAGAAAGCTTGTGAGAATTGGCTAGAAACCCCTGGTGAACACCCTTTTGGCTGTGGGGGCCTTCAGGGGAGCCACCTGAGCCTGGTCCAAAGTCCCCAGTGGTCGTGGCAAGAAAGCGCTCTACAAGTCAGGCGCACGCATGGCAAACACTCTCTCTACTCAGCACCCTGCAGTGCTGCTCTCAGCGCTGGCAGATCAGGCATGCCATGCCCTGGGCCCTAACTCAAACCCTAGGCTGGGTTTTCCCACTTCCGAACCCAGGGGACTGTCCCACAAGCCCTCCAGATTGGGGACCCCGGAGCCAAACATCAGGAGTCCTCCTGCCACCCAGATGGAAACTGTGCCATTTGGAGCTACGCAGAACCCTCAGACCAGGAGAAGCCTGCACGCCTCCCTGAGGCCACCCCCCAAATCGGTGGCCCTGTCTGGCCACCAACCCAGAGCCAGATGCACCGAGTCACTGCTGTCCTCAAATCAGACCCGCAGGGATCCCACCTCAGTGCCGGCAGATCAGGCCTGCCATTGCCCTAGGCCCTATCGCTAACTGAAGGTTGGGTTTTCAGGCTTCAGTCCCAAGAGGCCTGGCCCACAAGGCCTCCAGATTGGGGATCCCTGAGCCACACATCAGGACTCAGCCTGCCACCCAGGAGGAAAACATGCTGTTTGGAGCGGCACAAAACCCTCAGAGTGGGAGAAACCTGCATGCCCCCCCCAAGGCTACCCCCATCTTTAGTGCCCCACCAGGCCACCAACATGGAGCCTGACATTAGCCTAAGCCCCTCCCTCAACTCGGATCCCAGAAAGTTCTCCTCAGCTGGGGCCCTCACTGGAGCCACGTGTCCCCAGCTCGAGTTCCTGGATGGTCGCAATATGCACCACCGAGAAAACACTCTAGACCACGGGCACCCACGTGGCCCGAATCGCCACCCAACACGGGCCATTCTCATGAGTTTTCTCCCCAAAGTGATATCAATTTGGGCAGAAAGGTCATAATAATTGGCAGGAAAACCCCAGCAAACTCACTTCTAGCCGCAGAGGCCTTTAGGGGAGCTGCCTGGGCCTGGCCCAAGGTCCCGCGTGGTCGTGGCCCAAACCTTACAAGAAAGTGCTCTAAAAGCCAGGTGCACATGTGACAAACCCCTCGCTCTACTCAGCCCTCTGGGGTGCCCGTCTCAGTGTCATCAAATCAGGCCTGCCATGCCCCCTGGCCCTAACACTAACACTAGGTTGGGTTTTCAGACTTCCATTCCCAGGGGCCTGTCCCCCAAGCCCTCCAGACTGGGGACCCCAGAGCCATACCCCAGGAGTCTGCCTGCCACCCAGATGGAAACTGCTACTTTGAGCTGCACAGAACCCTCAGACTGGGAGAAACATGCATGCCTCCCTGAGGTCACCCCCAACTTTGGCAGTGCCCCTGGCCACCAACCCGGAGCCTGACACACCATGTGATCAGCGTCCTCAACTCAGCCCCCCTGGGATCCCGCCTCAGCACTGGCAAATAGGGCCTGCCACGCCCCTAGGCCCTAACCCTAACTCTCAGTTGGGTTCTCGGGCTTCCATCCCAAGAGGTCTGGCCCCCAAGCCCTCCAGATTGGGCACCCCTGAGCCAGACCCCAGAACTCCGCCCACCACCCAGGAGGAAACTGTGCCATTTAGAGCTGCACAATACCCTCAGAGCGGGAGAAACCTAGGTGCCTCCAAGAGGCCACCCCAACCTTCGGCAGCCCCCCTGGCTACAAACCTGGAGCCTGACACACTGCCTGACCCCACCCTCAACTCAGCCCCCAAGGGATCCTAGGACCCTAGGACATGTGCACCATCACCACCCTCCTCTCCCCATGGTGCTGGTAGGACTCAGTCTCAGACCCCAGTCAGTTTGTATGGAAATGAAGGAGTGGCTCCCCCACACACTGCCATTGTCAGTTCAACCTTGTGCTTGACCAAAGACTGCTGTATACCTGTCTCCACACAACTCAAAAGATAGGAGGGTGTCCCTGAGTTCCACAGGATATGATGAGATGGATCCACTGGCTCCACTACCCCACCTCTCAACAACAACCAGTGGGTCACTCAGGACCTCAGCTATTATCATGAAGCACACCATGCCCCATTTCTCTCACTTCCAACAGAAAATTGGGGTCTGATCCCCCAATTTACCATACATACTGGTTGCTGACTTGGGGCCATGCCATGAACCCACATGGCACCTTTCTGTTAGAGAAGGCCACCCTGTACCTCCTGGAAAATGTTTCTAGCCCCTCAGGGCTACAGTGTGAACAGTGGTACAGAGCCTGTATGGTAGTAGTCAGTAATTCTAACCCCACACTCCAGTCTCACAAAATGTTCCTCTGTCTCCACAGAACATGTGGTCTTTCTTCAGGAAAAACAAAAACAAAAACAAAAACGGGAAACTAACCATTAAACTGAATGCTCCCTTCACCCTCTGTTTCAAATTTTGTCCAAAAGAAATGGTGTGAAAATAGAAATCAGTCACAAGAAGAAAATGGAACACTCAGAATAATGTAGATATTTAACAACATGCCATTAAACAACCAATGGTCAAAGAAGAAATCAAAAGAAATTTTAAAAGTACCTTGAGACTAATGAAAAATGGAACCTATGAAAACTTAGAGGATACAGCAAAAGCAGTTCTAAGAGGGAATTTCATAGAAATTCAGGTCTTCATCGATTCACCTGAAAGCTCTCCAATAACCAAACTAATTTTACATGGGAAAGAAGCAGGAAGAAAAAAAAAATCAAAGCCCCATAACAGTAGAAATAAGGAAATTAACAAAAAGGAATGTGGAAGTAAGTCCAATGGAGACAAAAAAAGATGAAAGATCAATGAAAATATGAGCTTCTTTTTTTTGAAAGATAAATAAAACTGACGAACTTTTGGCTAGGCTCACCAAGAAAGAGAGAGGACCCAAACACATCAGGAAAGAAAGATAATTGATTCCTGTCTCACACCAACATCCTAGAGGAGAACACAGGTAGCAATCTCTTGGACCTTGGACACTGCAACTTCTTGCAAGACATGTCCCTAAAGGCCAGGGAAACAAAAGCAAAAATGAACTATTGGGACTTCATCAAGATAAAGTTTCTGCACAGCAAAGGAAACAGTGAACAAAACTAAAAGGCAACCTACAGAATGGGAGAAGATATTTGCAAATGGCATGACAGATAAAGGTCTGGTATCCAAGATCACCAAAGAACTGCTCAAACTCAACACCCAAGAAACAGAGAATCCACTCAGGAAATGGGCAGAAGACAGGAAGAGACAATTCTCCAAAGAAGACATCCAAATCGCTATAACAGACCATGAAAAAATGCTCCACATCACTTGCCATTAGAGTATTCGAAACCACAATGAGATGCCACCTTCCAGCAGTTAGAATGACGAAAATTAACAAGACAGAAAACAACAAGTGTTGGCGAGGATGTGGAGAAAGGGGAACCCGCTTACACTGCTGGTGCAGTCACTCTGGAAAACAGCATGGAGGTTCCTCAAAAAGTAAAAATAGAGCTACCCTACGACCCAGCCATTGCACTACTGGGTATTTACTCCAAAGATACAGATATGGTTTAAAAAAGGGACACATGAACCCCAATGTGCATAGTAGCAATATTCACAGGAGCCGAACTGTAGAAGGAGCTGAGATGTCATTCAACGAGGAATGGATAAGGAAGATGTGGCACATACATACCATAGAATATTCCTCAGCCATCAGAAGGGATGAATACCCACCATTTGCACTGACATGGATGGAACTGGAAGGGATTATGCTAAAAGAAATCAGTCAAGCAGAATACAACAAATTCATATGATTTCACTCATATGTGGAACACAAGGAATAGTGTAGAGGACCACAGGGGAAGGGAGGGAAAACTGAATGGGAAGAAATCAGAGAGGGAGACAAACCATGAGAGACTCTAAATCATAGGAAATAAACTAGAGGAGAGGTAGGTAGGGGGGCAGGGCAAGTGGGTGATGGGTATTAAGGAGTGGGCATATGGGTATGTTATATGCAACTAATGAATCTTTAACCATTACATCAAAAACTGTATGTTGGATAACTGAATTTAAATTTAAAAAGTGAAAAACATTTAAAAAAAGAAAGAAACATGAGCTATTAAAATGAATTACCACAAAAATACAAAGGATCATTAGAGTCCTAGAGCAAGTAGAGGCCAAGACCTTGGACAACATAGAAGAATAAGTTCCTAACAACAACCCAGAATGAACCATGAAATTCAAGGAAAAAGGAAGGAAAAAAAAGTCTGAACAGCCTGATCACTAGTAAAAAGACTGATTTGATAATCAAATCCTCCCAACAAACAAATGCCCAAGACCAGACAGTTTCACTGAGGAGTTCTAACCAGATGATAGGAGAATAATTAATACCAACTCTTCCCAAACTGTGTTTAAAAAAGGAGAGAAGGGCATATGTCCAAACTCAGTTTATAAAGGCAGCATTACCCGGCTACCAAAACAAGACAAGGACACAACAAGAAAAGGAAAGACCAAAATCCCTCATGAACAGAGATGCAAAAATCCTCAACAAATTATTGGCAACATTAATTCAACAATCCATCTGGAGAATCACGCAACACGACCCAGTGGGATTTATTCCAGGGATGCAAGGATGATCCCACATCTGCACATCCACCAGTGGGATACATCACTTTAACAAAATAAAAGATAAAAATCCTAGGATTGTTACAATAGATGCAGAAAGATCACTTGACAAGATTCAATGTGCATTTATGATAAAGACTCTAAACCATCTGGGTACTGAGGGAACATACTTCAACCAAACAAAGGCCTATATGATAAGCCCACAACTGACATTACACTCGAGGGTAAAAGATGAAAGTGAAACTTTTCCACTACCATCAAGAACAAGATGAAGATGCCCATTCTTACCACTTTCATTCAACATAGTATTGAAAGTCCTAGCCAAACCATTTGGACAAAAATAGAAAACAAAAAAAAAAATAAATAAAGATATGAAATCTAAACAGGAAGAGAAAATGGTCACTATTTGCAGATGACATGAAACTATATGTAGAAATCCCTAAAGTGTCCACACACACACACACACACACACACACACCTGCTAGAATAAAAAATTCAGTAAAGCTGCAGGATACAAAGTCAAGATAAAGACACCCGTTGCATTGCTTTTTTAAAAAAGAATGTATTTATTTGACACACGCAGAGAGAGAGGGCACAAGCAGGGGGAGCAGCAAAGGGTCAGGGAAAAGCAGACTCCCTGCTGAGCAGGGAGCCCGATGCCAGGCTTATTCCCAGAACCCAAGGATCATGACCTGACCTGAAGGCAGACACTTAACTGACTGAGCCACCCAAGTGCCCCAACTTGTATTTCTAACACTGATGACAAAATTTCACAAAAAGAAATTAAGAAAGCAATGCCATTGACAATTATATCAAGTAAAAATATATATATATAAGAATAAAAGTAACCAAGAATGAGAAAGACTTGGTATACTGAACACAGGCAGAAAAGAAGAAAAAACATGTGCATGTTGGCGGGTGAATGTATGGGCCAAAGATTTGGAAGATGACACAAATAAATGGAAGCACATGCCATGCTCATTAACTGGAAGAGTTAATAACGTTAACATGTCGGCCATACCCAAAGCAATCTACAGATGTGATGAAATCCCTATCTGAATTCCAATAGCATTACTCAAAGAAATAGAAGACAGTCCTAAAATGTGTATAGAATCACAAAAGACCCCAAATACCCAAAACAATCTGGAGAAAGAAGAGAGAGAAAGAGTCCAAGATGGCAGAGGAGTAGGACACCTTCATTTCATCTGGCACAAGGAATGTAGCTAGAGACCTATCAAACCATTCTAAACACCTGCAAACTCAAGCAGAAATCCAAGAAAAGAATAGTTGCAACTCTATCAACAGAAAAGCTACCCCTTTCCACAAGGTGGAAGGTACAGAAAAGTGAGTCTAAGTCTATAGCCAGGAAGATACACTGTGGGGTGTAGGGAGCCTCTGTTGGCCGGCTACCGCCAAGTGCTGGGGACAGCAGAGCACAAAATCGGAACTTTTAGAAGTCTGCTCTGGTGAAGGATGTCACTCTGGTGGCTAAACAGAGTGAGACCCTCAAGGAGGGTGAGACCCTCAATGGGACAGTGTGGTCTCTGGATCCTCAGGGTCCCAGGAAGACCAGGGGAGCTTGAGGGAAGTAGAGCTCCCAGGTGTTGGAGCAGGGAAGCTGGCTCCAAAGAGTGAGCCCAGGAGTGGGCTCTAAGTTGGAGGTTGCCATAAACTATGATTCACAGTACAGTCTGGCCAGTGCTCTTTGAGAAAGGGCCCAAGAAGTGACACAACTGGGGAGAACCCCTTCCCCCACCAGGAGGAGTGGTGCCTGAGCATGCTGTAGGAGTCTGCTGGTTTTGGAGACTCCAAACAGGGTCATGGCCAGAGATACAAATGCTTGGTCACAGGTCTGGTGAGCACAGAGTACAGTCAGAGACCAGGAAGACATGAAAGTTTGACCTCTTTTCTGTGAGGGTGCACTGAGGAGTAGGGCCCTGAGCTCTCAGCTCTGGGGCCAGAGATTGGGATGCTGCCATGTTCATTCTCCTCTCAAAAGACTGGGATCATTCCCTGCATATTTTCAGACCACAGTGCTTTGAAAATGGAACTCAATCACAAGAGGAAAGTTGGAATGAACTCCAATTCATGGAGGCTAGAGAACGTCCTACTAAAGAATGAATGGGTCAACCAGTCAATTCAAGATGAATTTTAAAAATTCATGGAAACACCTGAGAATGAAAACACAACTGTTTAGTATCTTTGGGATGCAGCAAAGGCAGTCCTACAAGGGGAGTATATAGCACTACAAGCCTTTCTCAAGAACCAAGAAAGGTCTCAAATACACAGCCTAACCCCACTCCTAAAGGAACTGGAGAAAGAGCAGCCTAGAAAGCCTAAACCCAGAAGGAAAAGAGAAATAATAAAGATTAGAGCAAAAATCAATGAAGTAGAAACCAAAAGAACAGTAGAACAAATCAACGAATCTAGGAGCTGGTTCTTTTGAAAGAATTAATAAGATTGATACACCCCTGGCCAGACTTCTCCAAAAGAAAAGAGAAAGGACCCAAATCAATAAAATCATGAATCAAGAAGGAGAGATCATACCCAACACCAAAGACAAGTATAAGAACATAGGATGACAATTCTATGTCAACAAATCAGACAGTCTCAAAGAAATAGATGCATTCCTAGAAACATAGAAATGACCAAAACTAAACCAGGAAGAAAAGGAACCCTGAAGAGACCCATAATCATCAAGGAAATTGCAGAAGTCATCAAAAATCTCCCAGGAAACAAGAGTCCAGTGCCAGATGGTTTCCCAGGGGAATTCTACCAAACGTTTAAAGAAGATTTAATACCTCTTCTTCTAAAACCTTTCCAAAAAATAGAACTGAAAGGAAAACTTCCAAACCAGCATGAGGCCAGCATAGGCCTCATCCCAAAACAAAGACCCCACCCAAAGGAGAATTTCGGACCACTATCTCTGATGAATATGAATGCAAAAATTCTCACCAACATACTAGCCAATAGGACCCAACAATACATTAAAAGCATGATTCACCATGACCAAATTGAATTTATTCCTGGCCTGCAAGGGTAGTTTGACAACCCCAAATTAATCCATGGCATCCACTACCTTAATAGAAGAAAGAGCAAGAACCATAGAATCCACTCAATAGATGCAGAAAAAGCATTTGACAAATTAATGCATCCCTTCTTGATCAAAACTCTTCACCGTGGAGGGATAGAGGGTACATCAACATCATAAATGCCATCTATGGGAAACCCACAGAGACTGTCATTCCCAACGGGGAACAACAGAGAGCTTTTCCCTTCAGGTCAGGAACATGACACAGATGCCCTTTCTCATCACTGTTGTTCAACATAGTGCTAGAATTCCTAGCCTCAGCCATCAGACAACAAAAAGAAATAAAAGGCATCCAAATTGGCAAAGAAGAAATCAAACTCTCACCCTTTGCTGACAACAGGGTACTTTCTGTGGAAAACCCAAATGACTCCACCCCCAAATTGCTAGAACTCATCCAGGAATTCCATAAAGTGGCAGGATATAAAATCAATGCACAGAAATCAGTTGCATTTGTCTACAGCAACAATATGACAGAAGAAAGAGAAATTAAGGAGTCCATCCCATGTATAATTACACCCAAAACAATAAGACACTTAGAAAACCATCTAACCAAAGAGGCAAAGGATCTGTATTCAGAAAACTATACAACAGTCATGAAAGAAATGGAGGAAGACACAAAGAAATGGAAAAAAGTTCCATGCTCATGGATTGGAAAAATATTATGAATATGTCTATGCTACCTAGAAGAATCCACAGAAATCCCTATCAAAATACCATCCACATTTTTCACAGAACTGGAATAAATGATCCCCAAATTGATATGGAAGCAGAAAAGACCCCAAATAACCAAAGGGATGCTGAAAAAGAAAACCAAAGATGGTGGCAACCCACTTGCCGACTTCAAGCTCTATGACAAAGCTATAATCATCAAGACTGTATGGTACTGGTACAAAAACAGAGACACAGATCAATGAAACAGAACAGAGCACTCAGAAATGGACCCTCAACTCTAGGGTCAACTAATCTTCCTCAAAGCAGGAAAGAATATCCAGTGGGAAAACAAAAGTGTCTTCAATAAACGGTGCTGGGAACACGGGACAGCCATATGCAGAATAATGAAACTGGACCATTTCCTTATACGATACACAAAAAATAGACTCTAAATGGAGGAAAGACCTCAATGAGACACAGGAATTCATCCAAATTCTTGAGGAGAACAAAGGCAGCAACTTCTTCGACCTCAACCACAGCAACTTCTTGATAGACACATCTTCAAAGGTGAGGGAAACAAAAGCAAAAATGAACTGTTGGGATTTCATCAAGATAGAAAGCTTTTGCAGAGCAAAGGAAATAGTCAACAAAACCAAAAGACAACAAACAGAATGAGAGAAGATATTTTCAAATGACATATCAGATGAAGGGCTAGCATCCAAAATCTAGAAAGAACTTACCAAACTCAACACCCACAGAACAAATAATCCAATCAAGAAATTGGCCAAAGACATGAACAGACATTTCTCCAAAGAAGACATCCAAATGGTTAACAGACACATAAAGAAGTGCTCAATATCTTTCCACATGAGGGAAATACAAATCAAAACTATAATGAGATACCACCTTACACCAGGTAGAATGGCTAAAATTAACAAGACAGGAAACAACAAGTGTTGGCAAGATTGCGGAGAAAAGGGAACCTTCTTACGCTGTTGGTGGGAATGTAGGCTGGTGAGTCACTCTGGAAAACAGCATGGAGGTTCCTCAGTAAGTTGAAAATAGAGCTACCCTGTGACCCAGCTATTGCACTCCTGGGTATTTCCCCCAATGATATAGATGTAGTGAAAAGAAGGGTTCATAGCAGCAATGTCCACAATAGCCAAACTGTGGAAAGAGCCTGGATGTCCTTCATGAATGGATAAAGAAGATGTGGTCTATGTATACAATGGAATATTCCTCAGCCATCAGAAAGGATGAATACCCACCATTTGCATTGACATGAGTGGGACTGGAGGAGATTATGCTAAGTGAAATAAGTCCAGCAGAGAAAGACAATTATCATATGGTTTCACTCATACATGGAACATAATGAATAGAGCGGAGGACAGGGGAAGGAAGGGAAAACTGAATGGGAAGAAATCAGAGAGGGTAACAAACCATGAGAGACTATGAACTCCAGGAACCAAACTGAGGGTTAGAGAAGGGAAGGGGGTAGGGGGATAGGGTAGCTGGGTGACAGGTATTAAAGAAGGCACATGTGGTGTTACAGGCAACTAACGAATCACTAAACACTACATTAAAACCTACTGATGTACTATATGTTGGCTAATGAATTTAAATTTTTAAAATTAACTTAAATTTAAAAAATAAAAAATAAAACAAAGGCAAAAACTATACATAACCCAGAGGGCTCCGTGCTCCTGGAGGCTGAGCTAGCAGCCATGGCCACAGCCTCTGGCAGTCAGGGGACTGGAGGTCTGAGAGGCGGCTCCGCACACCCCTCACCCTGAAGCCCCATGGCCATGGTGAGGTGCAGGGTCTGTGCAGGGAGGGAAGACCTAGTCAGGGCCCACAGCCGCTGCTATGGCTGCTCCCAGCCCCACCAGGCAGTGTCTGTTTACAGTCAGGGAGAAAAACCTTTCCCTCGATTGTTCTTTTTAAAGACGGCTGCTCAGCATTGACACAGAAAAACATCTGCATAAAACTTGAGCCAATCCCAGCTGCAAATGACCTCAAAGTTATCAGAATGTAGTGACCACAAAGAGAGGACCTTGTGTCCCTAGGCAGGCTTCCTGTGTGCGGGTGCAGGTGGGGGCCCTGGACATGCCCATGTGGGCAGTCCTGGGTTCATGGTCTCCCTTGAGGGAACAGAAGTAAGAACCTGCTCTAACAGCTCTGCTCAGGACAGCAGCCCCTGATGGAGACGGGACAGCCCCTCATGAGTCCTGGACGTCCTGCTGATTCTTGGGCATGGCCTGAATATCAGCTTCTTCGTGAAGGGGGGGTGGGCAGCTCAGCTACCATGGGTCCCACAGTTCCTCTGGGGACAGCCCAGCAGCCACAGGTCCCACAGGTCCTAGAGGGGACAGTCTAGGAGCTACAGGTCCCACAGGTCCTGAGGTGAAAGCCCAGCAGCCACAGGTCCCACAGGACCTCTGGGGACAGCCCAGCCGCCACAGGTCCCACAGGTCCTAGAGGGGACAGTCCAGGAGCCACAGGTCCCACAGGTCCTCCGGGGACAGCCCAGCAGCCACAGGTCCCACAGGTCCTATAGGGGACAGCCCAGCAGCCACGGGTCCCGCAGGTCCTCTGGGGATGGCCCAGCAGCCACAGATCCCACAGGACCTCCGGGGACAGCCCAGCAGCCACAGGTCCCATAGGTCCTCCAGGAAACAGTCCAGCAGCTGCAGGTCCCACAGGTCCTATAGGGGACAGCCCAGCAGCCACAGGTCCCGCAGGTCCTCTGGGGATGGCCCAGCAGCCACAGGTCCTACAGGTCCCAGAGGGGACAGTCCAGGAGCCACAGGACCCACAGGTCTGAGGTGAAAGCCCACCAGCTGCAGGTCCCACAGGTCCTCCAGGAAACAGTCCAACAGCTGCGGGTCCAACAGGTCCTATAGGGGACAGCCCAGCAGCCACGGGTCCCACAGGTCCTCCAGGGACAGCCCAGCAGCAGTGGGACCCACAGGTCCTCCAGGGACAGCCCAGCAGCCACGGGTCCCACAGGTCCTCCAGGAAACAGTCCAGCAGCCGCAGGTCCCACAGGTCCTATAGGGGACAGCCCAGCAGCCACGGGTCCCACAGGGCCTCCAGGGAACAACCCAGCTGCCGTGGGTCCCACAGGTCCTCCAGGGACAGCCTCTCATGAGTCCTGAATGTCTTGTTAATCCTTGGGCACACCCAAATCAGCTTCTTCATGATGTGGCAGGGTTGGGGGGAAGGACGGCAGCCCAGCTACCACGGATCCCACAGGTCCTCCGTGGATAGCACCTTGATGGGCTTGTGGTTCAGCAGGTACCTGTTCAAATGGCTCTTGTCATACCACACAACCTCAATCCCATTAGCCATGTTGACCACCTCCTGGTAATAGGCCAAGGTCAGTTGGTGAACCTCCACCACCAACCCCCAAAAAAGGCCCCCATGTAAATAAACATTGCCCTGGTCCCTGGGGAAGTGGGCCTGGGACTGTGGCCAGTGCTGGTAGCTAAAGTCCTCACAGGACACCAAGTAGAAACTGGGATGCAGGGTGCCAAAGAGGCGGGACAGGATCTCCATGCCCACACAGTCGCAGGCCTTCATGTCCACATCCGCACACACCAGGTCATCCACCTTACGGAGAACGCGCTGCTCACAGAAGCAGCTGACCATCACCATGCACTGCATGGACACGTCCTGCCAGTGTGGGGTGCCGGGGACCTCAAGGACCACCACCCTCCAGCCCTCCCAGGGGGGCACACAGGCCCAGCAGCCCACTCATCGATGAGGACCTAGTAGGTGACCCTGTGTCCCACCATGATGGTCTTCTGTGCCCCCTGCAGGAACAGCTCCAGGAAGACCACCTATCTACAGGGAAGGGGGACAAGGCGGGAGGAGGGTCACTGTCAGAGACTGGCAGCAGGACTCCAGAGCTGGGGGCCATGGACATGTGCACCTTCTTCATGGGGGCAGGCCCTGAGCTGTTTTAAGCAACAGCTACTCTCCCAGCCTGTCCTGAGCAAATCTGCTTATGGGGCCTCCCTATCTTCTACTCTCAGAGATGGGGCCCATCAGCACCCCATCATGTAAAGGGGAGTCTGAGCCTTCAGAGGCAGGAAACCAACCTCACAGTCAGCATGATGGTGCTAGAAACAGTCCCACTGTGCCAAGCTCCCGGGCAAACCCTGCAGGTGCCCTCCCCTGGCCGACCCCCTGTAGGTCCTGTCCCCACCTGCCTGGAGCAGAGCACCTTTGGGCACAGCCCTCCTTTCTATGGCCTACAGACTGGCTAGAATCAGCAGGGCTGGCCTCCTGCCCCACTTTGCTTTGAGGGGGCTGTCACTAGCCCCCATAGAGCTGTCTCCACCCCCTATAGGGTCTTCCTGTAAAGGCTACTGGGCCTCTTGCTGACAAGGTCCATCAGTCAACCACTGCTATACCTAGGAGGGGTCACCCTCGAACTACCCCAGATCAGGAATCATGTCCAGCCCATTGGCAGGGAAGGGGAAAGGGGACTGCTGGAAGAACAGGGGCCTTGCTTAGGCCCCAGCCATGAATCCTGGAAGCTTCTAGGTCCAGGTCTACATCTACCCAGGCCCAAGAAGCTGGAAGTCTCATCTCTCTGAGGGGACTGACTGTGGGGACAGCAGATCCTATATTGTCAGCAAGGGTGGTGAGCCCCTCTGAGACTGATTTTTTTAAGGTTTTATTTATTTGACAGAGAGAGACAGCTAGAGAGGGAACACAAACCGGGTGAGTGGGAGAGGAAAAAGCATGCTCTCCACTGAGCAGGGAGCCCAACATGGCAGGGTTTGATCCCAGGACCCCAGGATCATGACCTGAGCTGAAGGCAGATGCTTAATGACCGAGCCACCCAGGTGCCCTGAGACTGATTTTTTTCACATAGGCACTAAGGGTATTTCCCTGTGCCTGCCCCATACCTGGCAACTTAGTAAATCACTCACAAAGGGAAAGTGGGCACTACATTTAAATAAGGGACAAGGCCACACACACGCAGTAGACACAAGTCAGGTCACCAGGGGGCACGTCTAGGTCCAGCCAATGGGGGAACAAGCCAGACATGAAGCAGGGGGAGAGAAAAGAGCTCCTGGCAGAGGGCAGAGAGAATGTAAAGGGTTGTAATCAGGCCCAAGGCACATGTGGGATGACCACACACTGGGGAGTCCCACGGGGGTTGGGGGATATGGTGGGAGAGGGGAGCCTGGAGAGAACGGGCAGCTGGGGAGTGGGTCCCAGAGAGGATCAAGGGTTATGTTCTGAAAAGATCACTCTGCTGGTTACCAGAGAAGAATGGGCTCTGTACAGTGGAGGACAGGGAGACCCCAACCCTAACCCCACCCTAACCCAAATCAAACATCATGCTCAATTTTGAGGACTGACAGCCCTATTCTGAAATCACGAACAAGTCCATCAAGCTGGCTTTCACTCCTTACTCAGTATTGCACCGAAAGTTCTACCCAGAACAGTAAGTCAAGAAGTAAGGAATCCACTTGTAAAAGGAAACAGTAGAACTACATCTATTCAGAGACCAGAGACGGCATCATCTTACACAGAGCGCTTCCTGAAGAATCAACAAAAATGATCACAGCCAGTTCCCTAATTCAGTAAAGTTACAGGACAAAATATCAATATACAAACATCTCTCTTATTTGTATACACTAGCAATGAATCATCCGAAAAGGAATTTAAGAAAACAATTCCATTTTAGGGATCAACATTGACCAAATACTTAGGAATAGATGTCATCAAAGTGTACGTCTTATACACCAAAAATTACAAAACATTGCTGAAAGAAAGTAAGGGAAACCTAAATAAATCTGAGGACACCCCATGGTGATGAAAAGACGTACTACTGATGAGATGGCAACAGTACACAATGCAGTGTGGGAATTCAATGTGTTCCCAAGGAATTCCACAAAGGCCTTTGGGAAGAAATGCACAAGATAATTTTAACAGTCATGTGAATTTTAAGGGACCACAAGATAGCCAAAACCATCTTGAAAAAGAAAATCAAAGGTGAAAGGTCATACTTCCAAAGTTCAAATCTTAATACGAAGCAACAGTAACTAAAACATTGTGATACTGTCATAAAGGTATGCATATGCCCTGAAATAAATACTACATTGTATGTTAATTAATTGAATTTAAATTTAAAAAAAAATTTTAAATAAGTAAAATAAATTTTTTCAAGTATGCATACAGATCAGTGAGATTTAACTGAGAGCCCAGAAATAAATCCCTTCATCTATGGCCCTCTGAGTATCAACAAAGGTGGACAACATTACACGTGAGCGAAAGAATGGTCTTTTCAACAAAGAGTGCTAGATAATCGGCTATCCATGTACAGAGGAATGGAACTGGACCGGTACCTCACACCATATATACACATTAACTCAAAATAAGATAAAGCCTTAAATGTAAGAGGTAAAATTATAAACCCTAGAAGAAACAAATGGGGATAAATCTTCATAACCTTGAATGTAGCAATGCTTTAAGATCTGACACCAAAGCATAAGAAGGGAAAGAAAAAAAATAGATAAAATAATATCCTCAAAATTAAAAATCTTTCCTGCACACCTGGGTAGCTCAGTTAGTTAAGCATCCAGCTCTTAATTTGGGCTCAGATCATGATCTTGGGGTCATGAGATCAAGGCCCACACTCAGTGTGGAGCCTGCTTAAGATTCTCTTTTCTTCTCCCTCTGCCCCATCCACTCTCACACTCTCTCTCACTCACTCTTAAAAAAAGAAATCATATATATATATGTATATACATATATCATATATATATGTATATATGTATATACATATATATGTATATACGTATATACATTTATATATACATATATATGTATATGTATGTATATATAAATATATATTTGTACATCAGAAGATACTATCCAGAAAGTGAAAAGACAGGCCCCAGAATGGAAAGAAATATTTGTACATTATTTATCTAATAAGAGGCTGTTGCCCAGAATATGTAAAGAGCTTTTATAATTCCTCAACGAAAAGACAACCCCATTTTTTAAAATGGACAAAGGACTTGGATAGACCCTTCTCCAGAGAAATCATACAAATGGTGAATAGCACATGAGTAGATGTTAAACATCATTAGTCTTTATGGAAATGAGGATTTAAACCAGTTAGATGTCCTTTTACACATGTAGAATCACTATGATCTAGAAAACTAAAAATAACAAAAGGATGTTGAGAAACTAAAACTCTTAAACCTCATTTGTGAAAATGGTGCAGACTATGTATAAAACAGTTCATCATTTACTCAACTAGATCAAAGCAGAATTACCATACAGTTCAACAACTGCACTCCTAGATATATACCCCCAATATTGAAAACACTGGTTGAAACAAACAAACAGAAATGTACAGGAATATTCATAGCAGCAGTGTTCACAAGAGGCAAAACCCAGAAACTAAGCAAATGTCCATCCATGGGGAAAAGGATAAACAAAATGAGGTAGATCCATAAATGCCTGTCTTGTTCTGCTCTATGAAGGAATGAAGTAAAATGGTTCATTTGTGGGGGAAAAAATATGGTGGTTCCTTAAAATATTAAACACAGAGGGGCGCCTGGGTGGCTCAGTGGGTTAAAGCCTCTGCCTTCGGCTCAGGTCATGATCGCAGGGTCCTGGGATCGAGCCCCACATCGGGCTCTCTGCTCTGCAGGGAGCCTGCTTCCTCCTCTCTCTCTGCCTGCCTCTCTGCCTACTTGTGATCTCTGTCTGTCAAATAAATAAATAAAATCTTTTAAAAAAAATATTAAACACAGAATTCCACTGCAGCCTATATGCCCCCCAAATTGAAAGTAGAAGGACCCTTATTCAGAGCAGTATTTCTCACAACAGCCAAAAGGTGGAAGCCACCCAAGTGTCCACTGACAGATGAACAGATAAACAAAATGTGGTTTATGCACCACGGAACACGATTCAGCCTTAAAAACGAAGGGCGTTCTGACACAGGCTACAACACAGATTGAACCTGGAAGTCGTTAACGCTGAGTGAAATCAGCCAGTCACGGAAGGACAGATGCTGCTTGATTCCACTCGCTTGAGGCGTCTGGGACACAAAGCTGGATGTGGCTGCAGGGGCCGAAGGGAAAGGACAATGGGGAGTTGGTGTTTCATGCATGCAGACTCCCTTGGGGAGAATGAGAAAGTTCTGGAGAATGATGTACAACTGTGGGAACTCAGCTAAGGCCAGAGAACTGTGTACCTGCAATGTTTTAAGGGGTCAATGTTCATATGTTCAGTCACGGTGAAAAAGTGAATGAAGGACTGATGCATGTCACAACGTGGATGGACACTGAACACAGCCCCAGTGACATAAGCGACATACAAATACCACTCAGGGGTGCCTGGGTTGCTCAGTGGATTAAGCCGCTGCCTTTGGCTCAGGTCATGATCTCAGGGTCCTGGGATCGAGCCCCGCATCTGCCTCAGCATCCCTGCTGAGCAGAGAGCCTGTTTCCCCCTATCTCTCTGCCTGACTCTCTGCCTACTTGTGATATCTCTCTGTGTCAAATAAATAAATAAAATCTTTAAAAAAAAAAAAAAAAGAAAGAAAGAAATACCACTCAGATGGGAGCCGTCTGGGCTCCTTAAGTCCATCAAGGTTACCCAAATAAGGGAAAGTCCTAGAAGAAGTTCCAGAAGAAGAAAACTGGATCCAAATGGAGAAGACATTTCAGACCATCGGGCAGATGGTGACAGCTGAAGTGGGCCTGTGGTCTGGGTTCAAACATAGGAACCATCATGATTTCCTCACTTGGGGTTCCATGTGGTTCCATGGACAGTGTCCATTTGGGGTAAAATGCAACGAAGTAGCCCACGTTAAGTGGCAAATGTGATAAACAAATGACAGCTGGGGACTCTGAATGTGGAGATAAGCTGTGACAAGTTACTGCAGTTTTGAAATCACCACCGAGTAAATGACTCTTCCAGACAACCATGTTAGCACAACGTCACAGAAGCAGAGAGGACATCAGACTTCGGCACGGAGGCCAAGCCCTCCCAGATCCAGGTCACCCACCATGGAGAGGCCACTGGCCCTTGGAGGAGGCCACATGTTAGCAAGAGACCTGTGGGAGGATTAAATCAGGGCCCCCAATGTCTCTGGTGCAGTAGAAGCAGTGGGATTCAGGTTCCAGTTTTCTACAATGTTCCCCCACAACCTGGTTAGAACTGTGCAAAAGCAGGAAAGGAAGCCTCAGTAAAGCGGACTGGGGAGGCCAGAACGGGAGGCTGGAAGGGGGCTCCTGGTGCTCAGTGTCAATTACAGGAACAACTGTCAATTACAGACCCCACACTGCAATCCCCCACAGGAGAGACTCATCCGTTCCAGGCCCCACAGGGGAAGCTGGAGGTTCATCTCCTACAAGAAATCACCATACCTACAGCTCAGCCGGTGAGACTCCTCCATCACCACGAACCCCTGTCTTTCTTTCTCCAGGGGACTTGCCTTCCCAGCAGCCCCCCCAACTTCTTCCTTCTCCATGAAATAATGTTCCTCTCCTTTGTTTCTTGCACTTGGCTGTGGTGGGACCGTACCTTGCTTGCTCAGCCCAGATTGCCATTCTCTGCTCTTCCCAAAGAAACCCATGTTGCTGCCCAAATAACTGGCAGTTTGAGTTTAAGACGAATGGAACTAATAAACTCAAGAAATCTGCGAGGAACAAACTCAATATACACAAATCAACGACATCTCTACGCGCCTGGAAGGAACCACCACAAAGAGACTACAGACAACAATCTCGTTTTCTACTGCGTCCAAAAGAACAAGACCCCTAGGAGTCCCCTGAACCCAGGAAGTGACAGACCTGTCCTCTGACAGCCGAGCGACACTGATAACAGACATGGAGGGAGACCCATGGAGATGGGGAGACAACTCTGTGCTCAGGGAAGAACCCACATCAGGAAAACACCTACTCTCCCCAAAGTCATCTACAGGGTCCACGCTGTCACTCCCGAACTCCCAGACTCCGGACCAGTCCTGGAGCAGGTGTGGACGCAGGAAGGACCCCGCAGGCTGAGACGGCGGGGGGGTGGGGAGGCGGGACACGACCCCCGAGGCGGGTGGCCGCACCCTGACTGCAGACCATCTGAGGAGCCCCAGGAACCGAATCCGCGGAGGGACAGACACAGACGCAGGACCCGGGGCACATCCGAGCCCAGAAAGGGGGAATCCCATAGCCCCAAGCACAGCCCCGCGGGAGGCCACGTCACCGCACACAAAACCACAGAAGCCCCCAGCGTGCCCTTCCTCCACGGGATCCTGACAACATGCACCCCCTTGCCAGTCCCCGCTGAAGCGGCTTCTCCTCACCTTCTCCTCCAGACGCCGGTCCTGAGGGGGCTGGACTGCTGTTACTGTGGACACGGTCCCACGTCTTCTGGAAGCTTCCACAGAGAGTCCTGAGGAGACCAGGCTCCTGTCAACGTGTACACAGCCCCACGTCCTCCCCAGGCCTCCACGGTGGGTCCCAAGGGAGCCAGGCTTCTGTCGGTGTGGACGTGGACCCACTGCCCCCCAAAGCTCAGACACCGGTTGGGAAACAAACTTTCGGTCAGTGCAGGAGGCCTGCTGAACGCCCAAGTGCGCGGTGCCAGCGACCTGGACTCAGGCGCACCGGGCAGGCAGTGGAGGCGGCGCAGGACACGTTCTGCGCACAGGTCTGTGGCGACAGCGCCCCCTCCCGGGCGCCAGCGGAATCCCTTCTATATTTTTTTAAAGATTTTATTTATTTGAGAGACCGAAAGACCGAGAGAGAAAGCACGAGCAGGGCAGAGGGAAAGGGACAAGCAGACTCCCGGCTGAGCAAGGAGCCCCAAATGGGACTCAATCCCAGGACCCTGGTATCATGACCTGAGCTGAAGGCAGATGCTTGACCTACTGAGCCACCCAGATGCCCCAAGGAATCCCTTATATTTTGGAAGGTGAAACTAAAGTGGAGCCCAATATCCCCCAACTTCCCCAAAAAGAGTTAAGGAACAATCAATTGGAAACCATAGGAAATGAAATGCAGACACAAGCTTTATGATCCATGCCAAAACTCATTCGAAAATGTGGATAAATTTAAGATTCAAGCACAAAAACCAATCCACAAAAGAGAAAAATTAGTAAAACAGACTTTATAAAATTTAAACCCCTACTCTGTGAAAAACCTTGTTCAAAGAACCAAGAGACAAGCCACAAACTAGGAGAACTTATTTGCAAACCATGTATCTGATAAAGGATTTGTATTCAGAATGTACCCTGATTCTAAACCCTAGTTCCCTCAAGGTTTCCTACCCCTAGGTTGGAACCCACAAGCTGCAGTTACTCAGCCTAGTGCTCTCCCTAATGAGCCCTCACGCCAACCGCAATCTCTTGGGATCATCCATCATACCAGCCTAAACACATACCATACCTATCCCATTAACCATTATGTCCAATGCCTCAACGCTCACCTTAACTCCTTATGCCCTCATCTCCTAAACCCTCATTCCCTAAGCCATCACCACCTGATGCCTCTAATCACTCAACTAACAAGCAATCATCCCCCAAATTTTCTAAACACATACCCAATACCATCACCCCCTCGCCACCTCAACCATCACCCTCTCAAACCCTCACCCACTCACCTTTAAACCATCACCTTCCAAGTTCTGGACCCTCTAGTTCTCCACATACCACCCATTGAACCTCCTAAGCCCTCCCCTACAAACACACACCAGCTCACCCCCTCATCCACTGACTCCCCAAAGACTTTTCCCCTCAGACCCAAATACACTCATTCCATCTTCTTCCCACCTCCTCACACTAAAGCACCCAAATCATAAGGGTGTGAAGCCAAAAAGCCACATGTCATAACCCTAAACCCATACACCATTAAGCAACAGAATCATAGAGCCATGATCCATAAACCATACACCATGAACTCTAACCATATACTGTAAGTCATAGGCATCAACCATAACCATGATCGACACCATGAACCAGAACCAGAATGATAATCGTAACCAAACCAACATAAATATCCATGGCAACACTGTTCAAACTTGAAAATGGTACAAAATATGCCAACATGCCACAAAGGGTAAATGAACATACAACATAGGGTAGATCTGTAAACTGAAATGTTCTTCCACAGTATCAAGGAATGAAGCAAAATTGTGCAACTTCTGTGGCAAACTGAATGGGGGTTCCTTAAAATCTCAGAGATAGGATTAATTACTATACCTCAAGGCATATACCCAAAATATTTGAGAGCAGGGACTCTGTATTTATTCCCCCCAAATTTGTAGCACTGTTACTGTGCAGAATAGCCAAAAGGCTGACCTAACCAAAGTGTCCACTGAGGGTCCCTGGGTGGCTCAGTTGGTTAAGTGACTGCCTTCAGCTCAGGTCATGATCCCAGAGTACTGAGATCGAGTCCCGCATTGGGCTCCCAGCTACAAGGGAAGTCTGTTTCTCCCTCTGACCTCCCCTCTCATGCTCTCTCATGCTCTCTCTCTCTCAAAAAACAAATCTTTTTTTAAAAAGTGTCCACTGAGGGATGGATAAGTAATGTGTACACAATGGGACAGTATCCAGTCATGCAAAGAACTAAAGTACAGATTCACATCACAGTACACATGAACCTTCAATTCACTATGACAAGGGCAATCAACCAATCACAGAAAAGAATAAGATTCTACATGTCTGAGGTATCCAAAATAATCAAATTCACCTACAAAAACTAAGATATCGTTGCCAGACAGAGGGGACAGGGGAACGGGGGAACAGGGAGTTAATGTTTAATATACACAGACTTTCACTGGGTCAAATTTTAAACATTCTTGAAGCGGTGGATGGTGATTTTTGCAGAAAAATGGGAACATACCTAGTGGCATACAAGTGTAGACTTAAAATTGTTTATTTTCTTTAATCTTTTAAATGGTCACTATTATGTTTTATAAACTGAATAACAAAAAAGTCATGATTGAAGTACCAAACCATAATATGAATGAAGACTGAAAACAAACCAAATTACAGAGCCCTACAGAAAAGTCTGCCCAAGGGCGCCTGTGTGGCTCAGTGGATTAAAGCCTCTGCTTTCAACTCAGGTCATGATCCCGGGGTCCTGGGATCGAGCCCCGCATCAGACTCTCTGTTCAGCGGGGAGCCTGCTTCTCCCTCTCTCTCCGCCTGCCTCTCTGCCTACATGTGATCTCTGTCTGTCAAATAAATAAATAAAATCTTTAAAAAAAATTAAAAAAGAAAAAAGAAAGAAAAGCCTGCCCAAATTGGAGTCCTTCCTGATCTTTAAATCAGTCGTAGTTGGGGACTGAGTGGAAGTCTCAGCAACAGTGTGGTCGATTCCGAGAGAGGTCATGGTGACACAGCTCGGGCAGGTGGTTACAGTTGACATGGCCTCTGGATTGGACTATAATGAGGAAACCATAATCATTTCCCCATTTGTGAGCTCTACAACAGTTCCAGGGGAAGATGTCCCTGTTTGGAGTAAAAAATACACAAGTGGGTTGTAGGAAGTGGCAGCTGTAGGAAGCAATGGCTTGTGAATCTGAGAGCAGAAGACTATTTCTACTGCTACAGCAGATATTCTGTACATCAGAAATTCATGGGAACTTGGGCACCTGGGTGGCTCACTGGGTTAAGGCCTCTGCTTTCAGCTCAGGTCATGATCCCAGCATCCTGGGATCAAGTCCCGCATCGGGCTCTCTGCTCATTGGGGAGCCTGCTTCCTCCTCCTCTCTCTCTCTGCCTGCCTCTCTGCCTACCTGTGATCTCTGTCAAATAAATAAAATCTTTTTTTAAAAGAGAGAGAGAGAGAAAGAAATTCATGGGAACTAAATTATTCCTCAAGATAACCAGATCAGTAACACACCAGAAAAGCAAAAAAACACATCAGACTTCATGGTGAGGCCAAACCTGACCATGACATAGTTCACTAGATACAATGTATTACTAAGGGACATGGTGATACAATTATATTAAGGGACCACTATGCTGTGGGTGTGGTGGGTGACCTAGGATATGGTAGAAACATGATGTTTTGAATTCCCAATCTTCCACATCACCCCACCAAAAAAAATATTAAAACAAATAAATTCATTGTAATTGCAGGATACAGAATCAAGATACAAAAACTATTAGCTTGGACAAACTCATAATAAACCATCACAAGGAGAAATTAAGAAAACAGGGAAAAAACTTTACTACAGGCATGAAAAACCTGTACCCTGAAAACTACAGGACACGATAAAGAAATTGAAAAGGGGGCTCCTGGGGGGCTCAGTCAGTTAGCATCTGACTCTTGGTAACTCGTGGTAATGGTCTCAGGATCGTGAGATTGAACCTCTTGTCAAATGCCATGCTGGGCATGGAGCCTGCTTACCATTCTCTCTCTCTCTTTCTTGACCCCCTCCCACTCCCTCTCAAAAAAGAAATTGAAAAACACAAATAAATGGAAAGATGTTATGGGCTCATGGATTATAAAAATGAATATTATAGAATTGTCCTTTTTACCCAAAATGACGTACATATTCAGTGAGATCCTGATCAACATTCCCATGCCACTTTGCACAGAACTAGAACAACAATCCTAAAACATGTACAAAACCACAGAGGAGCCCAAATAGCCAAAGCACTCTGTACAAAGAAAAACAAATTGGGAGGCACCACAGTCCCTGATCTCAAACTACATCACAAAACTACAGTAACCAAAACAGTACGTTATGGGCTAAGACACAGAAAGACCAATGGAGCAGAATGGAGAGTCCAGAAACAAGCCTGGATAATTAATCTATCAATTAATTATTGATAATTAATTAATACTTAAAAGTAATAATAATTAATTAAGCCTGGTCAATTAATTTATAACAGAGAAGCCAACAATACGCAATGGTAAAAGGACGGTCTCTTCAATGAGTGGTGCTGGGAAAACTGGACGGCGTCAAGCCGTCATCAACCAGACCCCTACCTTACACCACACACAAAAACTAACGAAAAACCCACAGAGGAGAGGAAGGAGGAACACAAGTACTGAGTGCGGGGCTGCCCTCAAGCCAGGAAGCCCCAGTGCCCTGGTGGGATTCATTCTCAGTAGGGACACTGGTGGAGCCTGCAGTGGTTCTGGTTTCCACCCAAGCTCTTTTGATGAAGCACCAGCAAAGACAACGTTGGGCTCCAGTGTCTCCTGGCGATGTTTCCAACTCTGAAACGATGGCTTTGCAAGGGAACAAGAGGATGTGCTTCAGAACCTTCCTCAATGAGGGAAGTTAAAAGGGAAACTGAAAGAGTTGAACCCCAGGGAGCTTTTCCTGCAAGGGCCCCTGTGGGGAGAGGCAAGGACAGGACAGGAGGAAAGTGATGGACAGCAGCCCAGCAGTGTCTCCCTTGAACACAGGAAAGGCTCTATTCTGCGAGCACCACGTGAGGGGGCTCCTTCCCTCAGTCCTGATGGAGGATCCCGTCTGGGAGAGGGGCGTTCCCAAGTATCCACAGGCATCTTGTGGTTTAGGGTCAGAATCCTAAAGGAGGAACCCTTGTCCAGCATGTGTCTCCAGGTGATACTGTGGTCATCAGACATGTCAGAGGTCACTGACAAAGGAGCCCTCCATGAAGACTTCTGAGGGATGGGCCAGAGCAGGATAATGGCTTGGAAGGGAAGGTGCACGCCTTACCCAAGAACACCATCTCTAGGCCCCTCCAAGTGTCAGAGTCTTAAGGAGGGTTCCAGATGCTAAACCCGGCCCCTTCCCCTGCTCACCCTGACCCCCTACCCCAGCAACTGTCTCCTCGGCCTTCACACTGAGACCAAGACAAGTTCCTTAATGCAACAGGCATTTGAGGACCTCTGGTCGGCCACTGGTGGGTCTCCAGGTGCATGGCACCAAGCAGGCGTCAAGGGGTTACCACAATAGTGGAGGGGGGTGGGGCATACTGAACTGGACTAGTTCTAATACTTGATTTTTAACATCACCTGAGTTAAAAATGGCACAGGCCCCGGGGGTTATTGGGGTAAGAGAGACCAAAAGCAAAAACAAAAAACATCAAAACAACCATCTGTGCAGGAGGAGCATTGGTGGGGGACACTGGCCCTAGGCCCACCACTGACGATAGAGCCCTGAGCACTGACCCTGACCTCTGAACGTACTTACAGCCAGCCCAGCCCAGCCCCAGAATACCCAGGCCTGGGGTCTTTAACCATGGGGGACATCTTTCCTCAAAAACACAGGTCTGGAGTGCCCCCCAAACCCACTGCAGCTCTGAAGTGCCCAGAAAGCCCACATACTCTGTTGGCTATCTGCCAGGTAGAGGGGGATAAACCAAAGAAGTGACATCCCTGTGGAGGTCTCCCCACCCCCATGAGTCCTTCCCGCTGGACCCCTGGACCCCAGGGCTGGTGACCAGGGCTGGGCTGAAAGGCTCTTTTGGCCTTGTTGATCTTTCCTTTCTCAAATGTGGCTTGACTCTTGGAAATAAATGCTGACTTTGGGAGACTGGCTTTTTCAAGTGTTTTTCTAAAACAAGTGGTTTGAAGCTGAAGATGTCTTCATGCTTCCACAGGTGGGCCCACAGTGAGGGAGAGGGCAGTCAGAACTAGGGACAACCTTGCTGCCCTCCACCTCGCTGAGCTAATGCCCCTCACTCACCTGGAAATGGAGGAGGTGGGACTGGGGGGGAGAGGGGCCTCTGGGGGGTCATTTCAGCACCATAGACACCTCTCTACATCAGCACCATAGACCCAGTGGTTCTGCTTGACATCATCCTGGATCCCCTTAGAAATGACATCTGGGACCAGATGCTGTTAGTTCCCCATTCCAGCCTCCAAGCCAGTGGCCCATCTGCTCGTGCTGAGGCCATGTACAACGTCATGGACAGGAGGCCAGCCCTGGGGCCGATCCCACTTGGCAGCCCCAGGAGACAGGACATATGCTGCGGGAGGGGAGTTTACAGGAGGGTCTCAGCTACCAGCTGAATGTTTGAGTTGCTTCTCCAGGAGTCAGGGCTCATTTTCTGGAAAACCTTCTTGGAGGGGCAGGCTTCTCTGTCAATTCAGATTTTCAGAAATATCTAAGTGGATTTAATGTCAACTAATGTAATATGATAGGACCTCATTTGATCTTGTTAATTTCGATGCAGCTGAATTCGCAGACGCAGGCCCTATTTAGAAAATGCCCCAGTTGCCTAAGAGGAGACAACTTGAGGTCAGGAAGTGGTACATCAGGAAGCTAGGACCCCAGGGTCACCCCTTGGCAAATTCTGAAGACCTGGGCTGTCGTTTGCAGGGACCACTTATACCCTTGCTCCTTGGAAAGTGGAAAGGGTACAAGCTTGATTTATGGCTGACAAGCACATGGTCCAGAGACCCGGGCAACCCCAGGTCCTACTGGGGCCTTGGCACACACGTCTGCAAAACCAAGCCATAGCTCGCTAAACAATAAACCATTATGTTCCCCCAACAAAGCATCCCTGACACCACCTGCCCCATCCACTGGCTTCTGGTTTCTTGGACCCGCTACTCACAGCTTCCCTGTGTCTTGCTCATGTCACCGCTACCAACATGCCTCTCCCTGAAGAGGAACCACTTCCTACCTTCCACATTCTATGCTCCAGCCATCCTGGGGCTTAACTTTAGAGGTCAGAGCACAGAAAAGAACAGGCAGCCATGAGCCAGTGCCTGAGGGCCGTCCCTGCATGCCATGCCATCAGTGTGAGTGTCTGGACATGCTGCGGCCCCTTAGGGCCTCCTGGATGTCACATGCACAGAGGTGAGCACCTGGTTGTGCCTAACTCCTATTAGCCAAAACATTTCGTCTTACGGAGCCTACCACCTAGTAAGTCAGGAAAGACTGAGTCTCCTGATGTCGAGGCCCATGAGGAAGAGTTGCTATCTGGGCCGCCCCAGATCTTGCGTCTGACTCCGAGATGAAGAAGAATGCAGGGTCTGTTTGCTGGGACCAGTCACCTCCGGCACTGCACGCAACTGACCCTTTATTTGGAAAAGGAATATAAGAGCAGATGAGGCAACCAGATATCTACTGAGATGGTATCTTTATTCCAAATATCACTCACCTGGGGTTTTCGGGGTGGGGGGAAGGGAATGTCAGTATTATTTTTAATAGCTTTAGAAAGGAACAATCCGGCAGCATGTCACTAACTAAAGAACAGAATAATGTGGAAACTTGGCAAACTAATTATTTGTACAAGAATGTGTTTGTGTCATGGTACTTACTGAAATGAATATAAACATGCCCACAGAAGATAGGTGACAACTGTGGAGCAAGTCCGGGCTGGCCCAGGGTTCTGAGGACAGGTGGCAATGCCACCAAAGAAAGCCAGGTTTCTGTGGGTCACTCCCATCCCACCCAAACCTACACGTTTCTTGAGAGCAGGGGAACACAGGAAAACTATGTCAGAAGCAAAAGAGCTCACCTGTGGGCTCTAAGACCCCTAGACCTCTGTCCTCCAGCAGAAGATCGAAGCATCCTAAGAAGAGCTAACAAGGGCCAGGGTCCAACACACAACGTGTCCACAGCAGGTACCCACAAACGACAGCTGAATCGCTACACCCGCCCCGGCGTGGAGCTCGAGTGTAGGATCTCACACTCCTCCCTGCACCTCACTGGGAATGCCAGCCCTCTGACAGGGTGTGCCGTGATCGGTGCTATGATCGGTTACGGGGTTTAACAAATTGGGTTTAACAAATTCATTTTAAAAGGCAGCCCCAAAGAGTGTCTTTGTAAAGAACATGCAAAATCTGTCACATTCGTCATCCTACAGATTAACTTTCAGATGACCCAGCCTTCTAATTAATTTAATTAGCGTTCACTAGATGTCAATTGTTAGCAGAAAACAACTGGAAAGGAATATTGTCCCAGACATGCGTGTTTACGTATGTGCTCAGGCATGGGTACCGCCGTCTCTCTAAATGCTGTGAAACATGGAACATGTGAGCTGCTGATTTATTTCTAGAAGTTAAAAAACAGGTAGCAGTGACAGAGAAGAAGACAAACCAGGGTCCTCTATACACAAGGGACATGCCTGGCTGACATAAGGACAAAAAGTGGGTGAAAAAGAGAGAGTAACTTCCACTCACTTACCCAGGAAATCTCCAATGCGGGTGCTTCCCATATGAAAAGCATGGGAAGCAGGTGACCTCAAGGCAGGTGTGCGTCTGGGAACAGAGCAGGCATTGGCGAACACAGAAGAGCCAGGCCCGGCCAGAGGGGGGCTTGGCGGGGGGCACCAGTACCCCTGAGCTTTGCTGAGAGCCCAGCCACCTGCATTGAATTAAGCCCTCCAGCCAGACCACTCGGACGCAGCTCTGGAGACAGAAGCAGGAGGGGTCTGTGTCCTCCCGGCTCTTGGAGGAGCTCAGCTGAAGCATGTGGTGAACACACTGCTTGGTCTCCTCTGGGTGGTTTGTCCTCCACAGCTGGACAAGCCATCCTAGAGGTCATGGACCGCAAAGGCTCGTTGGCCAAATTAGTACACTGGAACCACAAGGTTCTTTAAGTAAGTTCCAATGGCGCAGAGAGAAGCAGACGGGAAGAGATGGAAGGAGCACATCACCAGATCCCAGGGGAGCCAACATTCCTGTGTCCAGTCTCTCTCTGCCGCATTAGCCTTTCCTGCCTGTGGGGCCAGGGCTCGGGTCTGAGCAGGAGTTCCACGGCGGGAAGGGCCTGGGGCCAATGGCACACACTGGCTCCATCAGACAGTCATGGGGACGAGGACGCCGGGTCACAGCATTCCTGCACAGCCCTGAGAGCACAGATGAATACCTGACTTACTTTGTACCCAAAATATATGCCACACAACAGCTTGACCCCCAACCACGGCTACTGGGGAAGACTGTGGGTTTGGCAGCATGACTGCGGGAACAGAGGGCAGGTTTGTCTGAGAACTGTGAGGGCAGGGACTATGGAAGGTGGACAAAGCAGGAGAGAGCTGGGAGTAGGCTCAAGCTACACCATCTGTATGGTCTGCATGTTCGCAGGACCCCAAGACTCATATGTAAGAATCCCACCCCCCAAGATGACAGTGTTAGGAGGTGGGGCGTCTGGAAGGAGGTTGGGTCAGGAGAACGGGGCCCTCATGGAAGTGAGAACATGCGAGGAGATGCTATCTGCTCTCACCAGACACCTGATCTATGGGCCCTTGACCTTGGACTCGATACTCACTGAGGGCAGAAAGGGAACACACAGGGTACATAAGCACCTCTCTCCTGTCCCCGCGGGGAGAAGAATGAAAGCTCCTGCAGACCCCTACTCAATCCATGAGCAGCCCCTTGGGTGGGGTCTGCATTGCCTCGACCCACAGTTAGGTCCCAGCCCAAGCAAGAGCCTGCTCTCTGCTGTCCTGGGCTGCGTCACCCCGAGCCAGGGTGGCCCAGGGCCCACATCCCTCAGAACACAAAGCTGTTTAGGCAGGGGTCTCCAGGGCCCAGGACAAATGGCATGGTGGCTCAGCTCCCCTCCCCAGCCCGGTCTTGGCCAAACTCCCAAGCATCCCAGATGTGTGCAGCATGCAGAACCCACATGTCCGAGCCAGCATGGCATGCACGGATGGGCAGGCAGCACTGCCTAAGGACTCGGAGCTTAGCAAGGTGACCCCATGAGGCAGTCCTGAGAGATTCTCCGGGGGTCAGGACACCCTTGAGAAGCAGAGAGAAAACAGGAGCTTGTGTCTTCCCTGTCCAGACATGGAAGGGGCTCACCTGGCAATGTGATCCCACAAACGCGGCACAGGGAGGAGCCTGAGGCATCTCTCTCAACTTGCATGTCCCAGTCCCATGCCCTGCAAGGGCCCTGCCCCAGCACCGCAGCAAAAGAGAAGATGGCCAGGAGGCTTCTCTGGTGAGCACCTGCCTGGGCCCTTCTGGATATAGGGCCACACCGCCCCTTGGGGCTTCCAGCTTCACCGTGCATGTGGTCTCAGGCATAGAGCGCAGCTGGATGGGCCCCCAGGCAAAGAGCTTCAGGGAGGACAGGTAATTATCTACTGGGGAGAACAATTTCTGGGTCTGCAATTGACAAACCAAACCCCTCTCTTTAGATTAGCAACGGAAGACCTCCTCTATCCCTATCTTTGTAAATGATTTGCCCTGCAGTCAATCTGTTCTTTTTACAAAAGGATTAGGACAGTTTGCAACATTGTTTCTGGGCTGCAGGGTGCAGGCTGAGCTGAAGACAGGAGGGAAGCAGCCATGCAGGACGTTCTCAGAGACCACAGACAGCTGGTGACGGCAATCAGGGCGGACCCCAGGCCCCTCAGTCAGAGGAACAGCAGACCCTGCCCCTCGAGTCACTTGGCCTCTTGCTTCGGAAACCTGGATTTCCCACACTAGTAAATTACTGAAATGAACCTGAGGTGTTAAAACTGGAAAACAAGGGGGCCCAGGGCAGCTAATGCAGGAGGGAAACTAACAAGGCGGACTTCAGGAACAAGCAGGCCCTCAAGGGGAGGAGGGCTCCCAGATCCTGCCTGGCATCCCATGCAGGCATGAACCAAGACGCCATTCTCAGCTCTACTCCTTTACGGAGGAGGAGTTTGGGAGAAACCAGGCCAGGAGAGCTTCTCATCTGGGCTGGGTGAGCACCCCCACCCCGGCTGCCCCAGATGGGAGAGCCCCCCACACCAGCCCCCTCTTATGCCCAGCAATTCTGGGTCAGGCCAGAGCCCTGATGAGGCAACGATGCCTCATCTCAGTACAGTGGAAAACTGGATTGTTTACTCATTTTCCCACATTTTCTGTGTCCTCATCTGAATGTTTTATAATTCCATTTTCTTTAAAGAAAAAGAAGCAAGAGAAAACAGTCCTCAGAGGAAGGAAGGAGGGACGGATAGAGAGGAGCTCTGCCCTCGCTAGACGGCTGTGCCGGGCTCCACGTCCACACACGCCTCGGTGAGAGGCTAGGGTGCTGGACACAGTGAGGAAGCTTATCTGGGGACCACAGAGCCCTGAACACTGGTTTTCTCTGTCAGCTTGTTCATGCATTCGTGGTCATTACCTACCTGGCCACCGAACTTAGGTCACACAATTTCCAAAATGATTTCCAGAGTTTCCCTCCGTTGAATGAATTTTCTTAGAGTAGCAAAACATGTCCAAGCTGGGGAACTGGGGGCTGTGTGTTTAAGAGCCCCAGCACGTCCCCCTACACAGTGCCCCATACAATGAGCTGTCTTGGGCCTAGAGCCACTCAGCCATCCCAAGCCTCCCTTGGACGCAGGGCCCCTTCTGGGACCTGACTGGTGTCCATGGGGCAGTAAAGGATGGAGGCTACTCTCAGCCAACTGGCCACTTAGAAGAATTGGCCTCACCTAGAGCCTCGTGCCTGGGTCCCTGTGGGGCAGCGGTCAGCCACGGATGGCAGACACACTTGGGGTCTGCTCTCTGCCCACACACGCCCGGCTCTCAGGGTCTCCGCACAGCCACGAGGTCAGGCTGAGAGGCAGAGACGGGGACCCCTCCCGCATTCTCCCCAAAGCAGGGCCCAGAGATCGGCCCAAGTAGGAGTCACAGAGGGCAGTGCAGGCCGGAGACCCAGTCTCTGGTCCTACCTCACCACTAATTTTGTGGGTCTCGGGCTGCCCTTCCCCTCTCAGGCCTCAGTTTCTCCATCTGTGCAAGGACCGAGACTTTCCCCATCTCTAACGTCGGGTAGAAAAGAGAAGCGCAGTGGTGACCCACCATCTCTGGCCCAACATGTCCTTCTATAACCCAAGACATCACTTGGAAAGCAGCTCCAGAACAAAGCAGAAGAACAGCCACTAGTGGGCTTTCCAGGGGCCCAGGGGTTGTTTATCCCCCTTTGCTCCTGCGACCCCAGTGGTTCTACAAAGGCAGCCAGCCAGGGTCAGCCACTCAGGACAAAACTCCTCAAACAGAAGGAAGCCCTTTCCCTTGACCTTCCCTCACACAGATGTAGGACCAAGTCGGCAGAGCGGCCCATGTTCGTAACAGAACCTGTGGACAGGTGATAGAGTAAGTCTCCATTCCAAAAGCATGAGCGATCTCTTCACTCAAAACTCACAGCCACTTTAGAGAGGGGAGGGGGGAAGAAAGAAGGGAAGGAAAGGAAGGACGGGGAAGAGAAGGGAGGGAAGGAGGGGAGAAAAGGGAAGGAAGAAGGGAAAGGAGGAAGGAAGGCAGGCAGGGAGGGAGGGAGGGGAGGGGACGGAAGGGGAGGAAAGGGAAGAAGGAAGGGAAAGGAGGAAAGAAGGAAGGAAGGAAGGAAGGAAGGAAGGGGGAAGGAAGGGGGAAGGAAGGGAGGGAGGGAAAATCCTAGCCACTTGCTCATTATCAAAGGACGAGAACCAAGGTTGAGAGCCTCAGGCTAAGCCTAGGGGTCTCTGCGGACAGGTGAGACAGCTAATATTTGTTTGCATCTTGAGCTCCTGCTTTTCGAGGATGGGCAGGGGGTAAGTACAACGTGCAGGAAGAAGAGGCTGAGCCCCACTTAGCTGGGGGTGTCCAAGGTCACCTGCTGGCCTGGCAAAGCCCTACGGACACTACTGGGGGTCCAATGGGATCCCTGTCCCCAGACCATGCTGCTGGGAGGAACCAGTGTTTAGAGGTTCAGCTGTACTCTGGGAGGACGAACACCGTGGAAGTAGACTGAAGCCTTGAGGCTCATGGCAGGCGGGGACACCAGATAGCTGAGAGCTATGGGTTCTGGGGAGCTGGGCCACACAGATAGGGCCAGGAGAAGCAGGACCAGGCCCCCTGCTTTCTCTGCCCACCTCTGAATCCAATCCAAGGCTCCAGACACATGTCCCACTGAGCCCAGGTCCAGGGCAGATGCTCTGATGTCACCTCTGCAGAGGACGTCTGCCCAGACCAACGCCAAGAACCTTGTTCACAGGACCTCCTTGCATTTGGGGAAAGCAGCAGGGAGCAGATCTGCACATGGGTCAGGCTTTCTATAAGGGGCCCAGCTTATCCACAAAGAGGCCACGGAACAGTCTGCAAGCCAAACGGCTGTGGCCTAGACACACGTATAGTTTGGGAAGGCAGCGTTATGACAAGGACTCTAGTACCTGGCCAGGAGGGTCGCAGGACACACTGCCCCCTTGCTGAGTACCCCGCAGCATGTCCTCTGGGCTGGCCCTTTCAGAGTTCTCCGTGGCCCTCCCATCAGCTGCACAATTAGCCTGATGCTCAGACACTGCGAGGCAGGTCTTGTTTGATCCGGGGTGAGAGTGTGACACAGCCTGTGTTTTAAGCTGTGCTGGGGATTTATTTTAATCAGGGGTAAGAGGACAGACATGGAAGCAAAGAACAGCATATCTCTCACAATTCCCAAGGAAAGGAGGCATGCCACCGCACCATGTGGGGCCACCTGGGGAAGCTTGGGCGGGTCAGGGGGCAGGAGGAGTGATGGGCAGAGCGCAGCCCAGAGCCTCTAGTGCAGTTTTCCCGGGAAGGAAGGGGTGAGGCCGACTCAGCAGCTGAACAGGCTGAGGGTTCGGGAGTTTGAGGAATCTTGGAGGGCTCTGGGCCCCAGGATGCCTGGTTCTTAGCCGCATGGACGGCAGAGGCGGTGGGTGGCACATCTCTGGGCTCCCGGAAAACGCCGCCTGCCACGTTGTCTCAGAGAAGCAGGAGTCGGGTGGGGGGACGGCTCTGTTCCTGGGTTCCTTGATGCTATGGGCCCTCAGGCTGGGCAGCCACACCCCACCCATCTCCACTTTCTTATTTTCTCACCTCACATTATTTAAATGTGAGAATTATACAAATGTCATGCAAGAACGGGGTTCACCAGATAGTCTGCCCTCATCCACGCAGGTGCAGAATTTAATTCTCGGGGTCAGAATCAATCTAGGTTCCTTCTTCCAGCAACACTAAATGTTTTTAGAATCCCAAAGGAACAGAGCAACTCCAAGACTTCCATGGTGGGTCCCTTCAAAGCCAAGCTTCTCCGCTCCGGCCTCTAGAGACTCAGCCCCCTTTGCAGAGGCTGCCATGGATGCTTTCCCTTCACAGGGGCTGGGATGTGTGCCCAGCAGGGTCAGGCTCCAGAACAGGCTCCACCCTGACCCGCCCGAGGGAGAGAGGGCGCCCGGGGCCTGGTCAAAGGAGAATGTCTGAGAAGGGCAGACGGTGCAGACAGTGATGTCAGAGGCGGTTCTTGGGGAGGAAAATGTGGTCCATTTGCCCCATGAGGAATGCTCTAAGGGTACAGACATGGCAGGCAGAGGAACCCACTTCAAGCCTCTCTGTTGCAAATCTGGTTTCATACTGAGAGTAAAACATAAAGTGGAATCTGGAAGATACAACTCTGATCCTTTCCGTGCAGACCTCCTGGCTCAGAGAGGGTGTCTGGCCGGGCCATCCAGGGTGCAGCCGGCCCAGGAGCCACAGGGGGCCCTCGAAGGTCCCGGGGAGCAAGGTAGGCAGGCAGGTGCCTCTGTGTCCACTGGCCGTGAGGCAGGCAGTATCACGAGGAAAGTTACTTTTTAAGGAGGCGGTTGATTTCGTTTTCCTTTGAAGTATGGGAGCTTTTGTAATTCCTGTCCTTGGGATTGCACCATTTCTGTTAAATGACCCTTGGCCCTGACATTTGTCTGATGGAATCATAACACGTTCCACAGTCACTTAGAGGCTGGTACAATTATTCCTGCTCAACCAGTAGGTAAACTGAGTCACAAGCTTCTCCTGCCTCCCAGAAAATGCCAAGGCCAAGTCCCGAGAAAGGGCCCAAGGGGGTCCTGGTCCTGGTGGGGTATCAAGCATCTGGGTAGGTCAGGAGGGAGGGAAATGAGGGAGAGATGGCCAGTTCCCTTTTCTGATCATGAGAGTCCCTCCACTATCTCCCACCGCCCTGCCCTCTCCAGAGCAGGTTTATCCAGCACCTGCCACATACACTCAGGTCACGACGTCTGCCACCACTATACTCCCTCTCTGAATAAAGAGGCCTCAGCTAGCACAGGGAAAAAGTCCCATTCTGTGGGCTTCTGAGCCTCAGGTGTGCCTTGCCTTCTCCCACAGTTGGTGCCAACCTGCTTCCCGAGCTGCTTGCCCTGCCCCAGGCCGGGGGAAGCCCTTCTCTTTGCCAACCCTGCAAGATCACAGACTGCCCTCACCGGGATCACTGCGCCCAGCCCCACAGCCAGTCCCGCCACACACTCTCCTTGGAGCACAGAGGAGGTCCTTTGCTGCCCTTTTGGAACTCTGGTGAGCTTGTCTTTCTTCCAAGATCGTTACTCCTGTTGCATGTACTTTTGTGCCACTTTTTCAAGCCTTAATTATGGAATGGGGCTTTTTAAATGACATAGGGTTGATGCTGGGGTGTAATTCTCAGAGCAGTTTAGGCACAAAGAGAGTCCTGCAATTAAAGCGTTCTCTGATGGGAGGAATGCCATCTCTGTGTCTCTTGCACATGGAAGCTCTGTGTCTCCTCTTGGTCATGGAAAGGGCATCTGCATGTTCAGATGAGACCTCTTTGTACAGAAGCTACAGGGCCTGGGTCTAGCCAGCCCCAGGTGACGCTACGCAGAGACACACAGTCTCTGGGGAGCAGAATGAAGGGGCTGCAGCCGAGATCAGAGGACCTCAAATCCCCACCCAGGGTCCTGCCTGTGGTCCTGCCAATAGCCCCACCCACCACACCACACCACCCCTCCTCTGGCACAGTCACTCCCTGAAGTTCAGGGACCCCAGAATGCCCTCTCCCTTAGCCCATTGTCCCTGGGTTTGAACTCCCTCCTGCTGAGCTCTGGTTCCTGGGCATTCCTCTCTCAGACTCTCTGAGCACTCACTTTCTCAAGGCAAGGGCGGGGGGGCTCTTCCCTTGTCTGCAGGTCCATCTCCCACTGAGCCTTGGAGGCTGTCCCTGGAGGGGGCTGGCATGTTCCAGGATGGAATCCCAGGCCTCCTACTAACAAATGCAGGCATCTCCCTTCCCCACAGGCCAAGTTCTCTAAGGGACCCTCCCAGCTCCCTGAGCCCCAGGGGCCCCCCTGAGGGCTCAGCACAGAGTAAAAGCTCTTAAAAGGGGCAGGTAAAGAGGACGTCCTCCCATAAGACCCATGCAGGACAGGAAGCCATCCCCTGTTCCACACAACACTCACAACCCCGAAGGGCTATTATCGTGCCCCTGGGGCCATTTGGGAGGGACGCTCAGAATGCTGAATTCAGGGACATCCTGCTCTCTCGGATGTGCAGCAGTGAAGGAAGCACTTCAGAACATTCTTGTCTTGGATGTGTGGGACACACCATGGTGGAGCAGCCAGGCGCAGCCCACCCACAGTCAGTCCGGGGAAAGGGAAGGGCCCCATCCTTGGCAATGACAGTGATGTATGCACACTGACTATTTCTGGAAGGTCAGCAGAAGCAAACCCGTTCTTTAGGTAATGGAGAGGCCTCTCCGCTGCTGACCACAAAGTGACACCTGGTGGTCTGAGGTCAGGGGACAGGTGGTGGGCTCCAGCTAAGACGGAGGCCAGCTGACTGTAGCAGTGAGTGTCTGATGCTCTCTGAGGAAAGCTACGTCTGGGCCAGGGGTGAAAACCCCCAAAGGGAGGGGAGCCCCCATGTGTACAGTGACTGCGTGGCCCAGATCAGGACCCCAAAGGGTACCTGTGCCCACATTCTCTACAAACTCATGGTGGTTCTGGGGACCCCCACCCCGTCTCCGCTTCCTGCTTGGGATATAATTTCTCCCATGGGATCACACATTCACTGAAGTGGGGTGCGGGTACCCTGACATGGAGGGCAACCCTCTCAGCAGGGCTTGGTGGATGGGCAGTGGCTTTCCTGAAACCCACCATGCCCTGTGACCTCCCTGCCACAGCTGACTGACAGGGCTGGCTGTGCACACCACAGACTCTGGCCACTGGGCTTGACCAGAGCTGGAGCAGACTGGCAGTCACGCCCGGACCCTGAGCCATCCTGGCTGCTCTCTGGGGCCTGCAGGATGACCCAGGCCCACGTGGACACAGAAGCAGGTCAGATGGAGCCGGCTCTGGGGCTGGGGTGGTCCTCAGAGGGGAGGCCTAGGCTGGGCGGGACAGCCCAGGCTCAGCGGCACAGCGACTCTCCCCTCCTCTCACTTCCTACAGCACTTCTTGCTCGGGGTGGGGGGAGGTGGGACGGGGTGTGAAGACGCTGTCCTGTCCCCTTGCTGACACACATCAGGATATGCCCACAGACGTGATCCACATGCCTGGCCTCCCTGCACGTCGTGTGCCCAGACAAGACAGATGAGGCCCAGGGTGCCGGGAAGGTGGGTGTGGAGAAGGGCCACGTTGGAGGGCATCCCAGACTCAGCCCACCTGTCCCGGCTCAAGTCCCCCAGGGCTCAGCATGTCCCGTATCCGACCAGCATGTTTATCCACACTCTCAGACGTGTTGATCTCGGCAGGTCTGTGCCACGGAGAACAATCCGAAACAAAGCTGAGGGCGAGGGAGAGAAAGGACAGTCTGCAGAGACGGTGGCCGGCTGCTTGTCCCAGAGCACGGGCAAAACCACGGGTCAGCCAACCCCAACACTTCCCATCAACCATCTCAGATGTGAATGGACCTTCTGGGCATGAGAGATTTGGGACGTCTTCCTTTCGCAATGCTATCCCTCCCCCACTTCCCAAAGGGCCCCTGACGTCCCAGGGACGGGAGGGCGGGGGGAGTCTTTCTTCAAAGCTGCTGGGGAGAGCTGCTTGCAGGTTTTGGCAAAAAAACAACAACAACAACAAAAAAAAAAAAAAAAACAAAAAAAACGCCGTGTGTGGCAATAAACTGTGTTTTCAGAGCCTGTACAAAGGTACCTGTCCTGTTAGAAGTAGTCAGAGCCGCTTTCCTGATCCATGCCAAACACAGAAACTGAGAACTCTCCACGAGGGGGCAGCAGCTGGCCGGGCTGGCGTTTTCCATGGCGTCCAGCAGGGGGCTGGGAAGGAGCGGGTCCTGGGCAGCTGACGAGAGCTAGAGGAGAAAGCTGTTTTGTGTTTGCAGGTGACAAAGTGGGAGAAGGGAATCCCCAGTACTTCTCGGGCCTCTCTCCCCCAGCAGTCCCCGCCCCCTGTGCTGGAAGGGCCAAGGCCAGCTTGGATCCTCTCCCTGGAGCAGCGAGTGGTGGGCAGGGAGCCCAGTACAGGTTATCTATCACCCCTGGGAACCGGAAAGTGCAAATTCCAGGGATTCTAGTAAGAAGAGGAACAGGGTGAAGGGGCCTTGGGCGTTAGGTCACTCACACTGAAAAGTGTGTGAGTTTGTGCACGTACACGCACCACACGTGCACATGGATGTTTCCGTGCTCAAGGGAGTGCCAGCTAGGCCCCAGCTTGCAGTCTGTCTCACGAGCAGCCTTCTGGAAATGAACGCTGAGCTCTCTGCATGGACAGGTCTGGGGCCCCAGGACTCCCTGGGGCTCGGAAGCAGGCATGCAGATGCTGATCCACATTTTGTTGGAGAGAAATGGCTCGTGGGGGCCATCTGCTCCCAGTTTTCTTTTAGAAAAGGAACACTGAAACAAAGGGGGGCCCTGTCATCCCGTGGCCTCCTTCTCTCCGAGTGTCTGCTCTCCTAACCCGGGAAATGGGGGTCCAGCTGCTGAAAAGCCACTTGCCTGGTGTCTCATCCCTGCTAGGGGATGTCATCCACTGGCCACTCTGAGCCTGACTTCCAGAAACCTGGGTACTTTTCCTTCTTAAGCATCTTCCTCCTTAAAAAAAAAAAAAAAAAAAAAAAAAAATGCTAAAAATCTAACATTTCCACCCTGAAAGCTGGTGAGCCTCAGGCACTGGGCCTGCTGCCTAATGGGGTCTGAACACTGTGTCGGGACCTGCCTCCCAGCACACAAGGCAGCACCTGTCTGTCCAGATCTCCCATCATCGGTGTGACACATGACCACAGACTTAGCGGCTCCTGACAGAAGCTTGTTAGCTTACAGTTCTGGACATCAGCAAGCCAACAAGTGTCCACTGGTCTGAAATCAAGGTGTTGGTCCAGCTGGCATTTCCTCTGGAGCCCGTAAGAGAAACTCAGTCTTCTTGCCTTTTCCAACCTGTTGGATTACCCAGGCTACTAAGCTTGGTTTGAGGTCAGCTAATTAGCAGGCTTAACTCCATCACCACCTTCACTCCCCTTTATCGTGGAAGATACCACCTACAGCGGCTTTGAGGACTAGGATGTCAACACCTTGAGGGGCACCGTTCTTCCCACCTTCTGCTCGAATGTTCAACAACGTCTCATACACAGACTCAGGCTGAGCCCCCATTATGTGCCAGAGGCTTTGTCTCTGGGGACAGTCAGAGAGCAAAACCAGGCATACCCCTGCTCTTAGGATAATTCCCAAATAAAGGTAAGGTTCCGTCTGGGGGAGGGGAAATTTCAGATATGATTTCTTCTGCAATGCTTCTCTTACTCTGCTTGGGATACCCAATCATCTGATGTTGAATAGGTACGCACACATGCATGCAAACACACACACTTTGCACACTTTGGAGACACCCAAGTTGTAGGAACCAAAGGTACCTGAACTCCAGACTGTCACTAAGCCCTCTGTCCATATATTCCACTGGAAGTAACAGACGTGCTTCAGGAATCAGGACAGGTCACGTGACTTCTTTCAGGTCTGTCTCAGCTGCCCCCATGTGTCTGCCACCCAGACCCACACAGACGGCAAACCATGCATCTCCAAGGGAAAAATCCATGTGGCATTTCACACAAACGAACAGTGGAAGGAGGGAACTGGCTGGAAAAGACAAACACGGACCAAAAAAAGTTAAAGTGACAATGGAGAAAGAAAGTTGGAGTGGACCATAAAGGGAGTTCAAGGAGCAAAGCTGACCGCGGGGCCCACGGGTGCTCTCCTGCCAGGAGGACTCACACCCAGAGAGTCTGGGGGAAGCGGACTCACCAACATAAACGAGAGGACGCTGTTGTTGCAGGGGACGTGATGGTGGCAAAAGCCTTTGCTTGAGAGAAACTGTCAGAGGAAAAACATTCGAAGACATCTTCCAGAGACGGCGAGGCAGGCCATATGCAGAGCCATGGATGGACTGAGAGGGACCACGGCAAGAGCAGTTTACACGGCGGCGTGAGAAGGGGTTCCAACCCAGATGCAGCCCTGGGGAGGGAGGGGCCGACCGGCAGGAAGTTACCAGCTGGAAATGGCAGGTGGCGGGGGTGGGGGGGCTGGGGGGGTAGAGGTGGGGGGGTGGGGGGGTGGTTCTGCCTAATAGGCCAAGCGGTCAGCCCTCCCCTGGGGGAGAGGCCGAATGAGAGAGCTGAAGGATAGGAAGGGGACCAGATGTCAAGGATGAGGGCTTCTGGTTAAACGGACCTAGCAGAGTTCTTGCTCAGACCGGACTGTACGGGGAAATGCACAGGTGAGCCCAAGAAGGGTCAGGAGTCTAACAGAAGAGTTGGGTCAGAGAATCACTGTCAGGACTCCTAGGGATCTTTGAAACACTGAAAGCAAAGGATAGACCGTTGAATGTGGATACAAACTTAGAAACATTGAATACAACAATTAAAAGATGCCTCCTGCAAACATTAAACTGTATGAGAAGCCAAGCACTATTCCAACTACTAAGTAAGTGTAAGGACCTATTTAGCCAGAGCGCTTCCAGCTGGTTAAATAACTTTGTTGTTTAACCCTTAAACTGTCCCTGCCCCCCTTCCCCCAGGGGACTTACTTAAAAACAAGTCCCGGGAAATCAGTCCCAGGTAACAAAGCCCAAATACAAGGATAGGTCAGGCCAGTATGCGCCCCCCCAATCAGTGGGGGGGGGGGTGTATACTGTCTCCCTAGTTACCAAGGAGTATGGGCCCCACCCTTTGAGAGCCTTTTGGGCACCAATTCTGAACAAGGTGATAGGCTGGTTCAAATATCTACTAGGGTAAATTGTAATTCAATTGGTCACTTGTGTGTGAGCTAGCATGACTGTGCAGCTTTCTTTGTGTGTTACAATCTCATTGGCCACCTGTGCATGGCCAGGGTCAACCACATGGCCTTTGCCCTTAAAAGCTAGTCTGTGAAGCAAAGAGGGGTTGAGCTCTCTGTAAGAGGTGTGACCCTGGCTGGTCGGTTTGATTCTTGATGCTTGGCACGAAATAAAGCTTTGTTTGACCTTCGCTTTGTATCAGTCTCGCTCCTTTAATCACGGACCCATTATTGGGGGACCTTTCAGTAAGCTTTTAAGAAAGTAGTAAAATAGGGGCACCTGGGTGACTTTGCCTTTGGCTTGGGTCATGATCCCAGGGTCCTGCGAATGAGCCCTGCATCAGGCTCCCTTCTTGGCAGGAAACCTGCTTCTCCCTCTCCCTCTGCTGCTCTCTTGTGTTCCCTCTCTCACTGTGTCTCTCTCTGTCAGATAAATAAATGAAATCTTAGGAAAAAAATAAAGTAGTAAAATAATTGCTTGGAGCACTCAGTGTTATATGTAAACAATGAATCTTGGAGCATTACATCAAAAAGTAATGACGTTGGGGCGCCTGGGTGGCTCAGGGGGTTAAAAGCCTCTGCCTTCTGCTCAAGTCATGATCCCAGGGTCCTGGGACCAAGTCCCGCATCGGGCTCTCTGCTTGGCCGGGAGCCTGCTTCCTCCTCTCTCTCTGCCTGCCTCTCTGCCTGCTTGTGATATCTGTCTGTCAAATAAATAAATAAAATCTTTAAAAAAAAAACAGCTAATGATGTACTGTATGGTGACTAACATAATAAAAAATAGGAAAGTAGTAAAATAATGTAATTCTCCATGTTTCGAACATTTAAAGTTACAATATGCTAAATAAATATAGTTTTACACTTTTTTTTCATTTTCCAATACATTGGTAACTGAGAGTAAGAGTCTTTAATGTTGGGGCGCCTGGGTGGCTCAGTGGGTTGGGGCCTCTGCCTTCTGCTCAGGTCATGATCCCAGGGTCCTGGATCGAGCCCTGCATTGGGCTCTTTGCTCGGCAGGGAGCCTGCTTCCTCTTCTCTCTCTCTCTCTCTGCCTGCCTCTCTGCCTACTTGTAATCTCTGACCATCAAATAAATAAATAAAATCTTTAAAAAAAAAGAGAGTCTTTAATGTTTTGGCCAAAATGTTTAATGGCCAAACAATCACAATTTCTCCCATTGACTGTCAAGATCACTTTGCTGGTTTCAGGTCATATGGTCATTTTTATACCTCACACTACAGCAAAAAAGGAAGACAACTGTGTGTGTGCGCGATGAGGGGACAGAAGGCAAGCTGAGGACAAGCACAAGCTGACACCCCCCCCATCGCAACCTCCCCCCAACTCCTGTGTGTGACCCTCTTCCAGGAATCTCCCAACTATCTTGATGTTAATGCCTTGCTAAAGGGGAAAACCTTGACAATGGCCAGGCCTCTGGTATCTTGTAGGTCTTCTGTAGCATATGAAAGTTCTTTCCAACCCTCCCTTTTTCCTTACCTCCCTAACCCCTTAGTATATAATCAGCCACCCCTCACAACCCTGGGGCAACAGCTCTTTCTGCCCAAGGGTCCTGTCCCCGTGCTTGAATAAAATCACCTTTTTGCACCAGAGACTTCTTAAGAATTCTTTCTTGGTCATAGGCTCCAGACTCTGCCCCACCCAACCTCACGTTTACTCTGAAACTTCATCATGCATATTTAAAAGATAATTGTAAGGAAAGGGCCATATTGTGATACACAGACATAAAAAGAAGCATGCAATAAAGATTTTATGCTTATAATTGATGAAGGAAACAAGCAGATTGCAATTGCTTCAGATAAAAGTATGGCCATCACCAACATGGTGAGCTAAGTTTTCTGCCTTTTCCCCCCAAAGAACACCAATTTATAGAATCACCCGGGGATGAGGGAGACTTGTGGAAGTCTAGGTTTCCAGTGGAGGAGCTCCAGACACCATTGAAGCAAAAGTATTAAGATAACTACAGCTACTGTAACTTGTTGATGTGTACACTCTGTAAAAAGAGGTAAATTGTGACATCAAAAGCATGAATTTTGTGTGTGCAGGGGGGTAAAAGGGCAACATTTTTGTACAAAATCTGAGTTAACACTGTAAAATCAACTGCTTCATCTATAAGATGTTTTATGTAAGCTTATAGTAGCCACAAAGCAAAAACCTACAGAACATACACAAATGATAAAGAGAGGGAAATCAAAGCAATCCAATATGGAAAATTATCACTTGACAAGGGAATACAACAGCAGATGGTATTAACAAGTCCTTGCCTATCAATGATTACTTTAAATTTAGATAGATAAAATTTTCCAATAAAAAGGCATAGAGGAGGGGCGCCTGCGTGGCTCAGTGGGTTAAAGCCTCTGCCTTTGGCTCGGGTCTTGATCTCAGGGTCCTGGGATTGAGCCCCGCATGGGGCTCTCTGCTCAGCAGGGAGCCTGCTTCCTCCTCTCTCTCTGCCTGCCTCTCTGCCTACTTGTGCTCTCTGTCTGTCAAATAAATAAATAAAATCTTTTTTTTTTTTTTTAAAAGGTGTAGAGGAGCTAAATGGGGGGACAAACGAGACCCAACTCTGTGTCTCCCATATGAACTTCAAGGTCACACACAGTCTCGAAGGGAAGGGAGGGGAAAGGATTCCACACAAAGAGAAACCAAAGGACAGCCGGGTAATGGCACCTGTATCAGGCAATTTAGACTTTAGGTCAAAACCTGTAACAAGAAACAAGGAAGTTTATCCTATAATGAAAAAAGGGTCAGTTCTTCAAGAGGATAGAACAATTTAAAATATACATGCACTCAACATAACACATAGGCCAAAATGGCATATTTTGGGGCATATGTCCTGCCCCCTTCAAGTGAGCAACGGAAGTAAGTCATCATGAACAAATGCGTCCCATCACAATGGGTGTTGATATTTTGTCCTGTCACATTAGAAGAGCAGGACATCCAGCTCCGGCAGAGGCGGGTAATGTGCCCTCCCCCCCTGCTTCGTTCTATTCAGACCATCAGTGGATTGAACATCTTTCCCCCATCTACTGAGTCCTATCCTAATCGTTTCCAGAAAGCCCCTCATGTTTTACCATCCCTCTGGGCATCCCTGGGCCCACAGGCAATCAACTATCACACCATCCCTGGCTCTGCACCCCCAGAACCTAGCATACTGCCTGGTCCAAACAAGACGCTCCGCGAGGATTTCTGGATGATTTCTGAACGGCTGAGAGGTGTGAGCAGCATCCAAGGGTGATGCTGCAAGGCCTTCCTCTGTGCTCCTGGTAAAGCCCTGCATGAGGCAATAAAAGGTTGGACTTGATCCCCAGACGGTCCCACACCCTCAGTGCAGAACCCCTTCGAGGAGACTTCTGGCCGGTCCCTGGGAAGTGGGTGGGACCCGTGCCTCGTCTCCAGGAAGACTCATCTCCTCAGGCAAGGACACGCCCCGGCCCCTCTAGAGCCACAGATCTGGCTGTCTCCCATGGCCTCAGAGGACCTAGGCACTCACACCCAGAAGACACTTGGCAGATAGCAGGCCCCCAGCCCTAGAATTACCTGTTGATATTTCCGTGACTGGGAAGTTTCTCAGGGCAGCTCCCAGCTGGGGCTCCAAAAAGGTTCAGAACCTTCGCGCAGATGAGATTTCTCTAGGAAATGACCCCGCATGTGTGAGCAGTCACTGGCCACGCCATCACTAGTCAACAACCTTTCTAGCACCTCTAATCCACCAGTCTGGAAAAGCCCAGTGTCCAGACCCAAACAAATCCAGCAAAATTGCCACATGGTGGAGACTCCACCAACGTGCGGCTTCTCCCATGCAGGGATGCTCTGGCCGTGGTCAGCGGAGAACGGAGTGGACTTGGCCTCCACTGACCCTTCACTGTAACTCTGCAAGGAATTCTACACACGGTAAATAATTTAACCTAAAAACCATCCTGCGAGGAGGACATTCTTCTTTTCGTGTAGGTCCATGTCCAGGTCCAGGTTCAGAGGACGTGGTGAGATACCCAGCCCATATCCAAGTTGCACCTAGAGCTTTGCCCTCTGTATGCTGCAATGCCTCCTGTCCTTGCCCGTGTTTGCACCTGTGCCCCATCTTGCGTTTGTTTCCTTATGAGATTTGACCAGTCAGGAGGTCTATTAATCAGCAGAGACTTTGTCATTCCTAATGTTAGCTTCTGTCACTCCACCAGCACAAGGGAAAGAAATGTGTTGCTGGTTTTTTTTGTTTTGTTTTTTGTTTTTTTTAATCCAAAGCAGCCCTGCTCAGCCAGTGCTGGCTGTGCACTTCGGCTCACTGTTTAATTTCCTCAGCCTGTAACTTGGATATATCATTTGTACATTTCGCTTTTATGCATCTTACCAAAGGGGAAGAAGAGAGAAAGTAGTTTAGAGTTGCCAAAATTCTTTCATTTTCTGAGCATTTGCCTCCCAGTCTGGCAGAAGAGGAGTCAGAGGACCCTCACCTTGCCCTCAGAGGAAATAGCTCCGAGGCTTCCCAAAGCTCCCCGTCCTGCGCTGGAAAGTGACACGCGGGCCACCTACACATCCAAACCCGATGGCCCTTTTCCTCTCCGTTCATTGCAGGTTTCCCCAAGCAGAGCTCTAAGCTTGTCTGTTCAGTGAAATGGAATGGTTCCCTTGTGAGTCTCTCCCTCAGGACAAGAGAACAACAAGTATGGAAGGGCCGAGAATGGGGGGGTCGGGGGAGACAGAGGGTAGGCATGTGGAATGCGTTTGGACACACATCCTGCTGGCCCAGCTTAGTCCACCCTGTGCAGCTCTGTGTGTCTGCAGGAGAAGCAGGACCCTTGTCCTAGCCACCTCATCAGCAGCTCTGCCCTCCAGCCAGCTGCTTCCCTGCCACAGACTAGCTTCAGGACCGGAGGGGATGGAGAGATGGGGCTGGGCACTGAGATCAACACCCGTGGAGTCAGTGCCTAGCTGCCAGCTCTCCTGTCTGTCTTTGCCTCGTGGAAGTGTTGCCCCGTTAACTAGGATCGGGCTATGAAGCCGGCAATTGCCTGGTTTTCGTGGATCATAGAGTGGGGAAAGAGAGCAAAACTGGGACCCCTGCCAGACACTCACCACACGCCAGGAGGAGCTGAGAGGGGCTGGGACATGGGGCCCAAGGGTGTTGCTTCCTCCTCTGGCTGCATGAGCCTCAAAAAAACAAAACAAAACAAAAAAAACCACCAGACAGAAGCTTGTGCGGTGCCGCCTGGTCACTTGGATGTTATCTCGAACTAACTCATTAGGGAGGCCTCTGGAAGGGCCCACCTTCAGATAAGGACAGGTACTTGCTCTCCCAAGCAGCTGATACTATTAAAACAGGCTTTTTTCTTCTACAGCAAACATTATAATGGACAATGAAAGCCTGAATAACTTCCCCCTAAAACGGGGGAAAAGGAGAAGGATTTCTGTTTCTGTCTTTAAGTCTTGTATTCTAGTGGCCTGGGGGTTCTAGTCAGTGCAAAGGACATGGAGAAGAGATAAAAGTATTTGTATCAGGGGGTGCCTGGGTGGCTCAGTGGGTTAAGCCTCTGCCTTCGGCTCAGGTCATGATCTCAGGGTCCTGGGATCGAGCCCCACATCGGGCTCTCTGCTCAGCAGGGAGCCTGCTTCCCCCTCTCTCTCTGTCTGCTGCTCTGCCTACTTGTGATCTCTGTCAAATAAATAAATAAAATCTTTAAAAAAAAAAAGTATAGGGGCTCCTGGGTGGCTCAGTGGATTAAGCCACTGCCTTCGGCTCAGGTCATGATCTCAGGGTCCTGGGATCGAGTCCCACGTCGGGCTCTCTGCTCAGCAGGGAGCCTGCTTCCCCCTCTCTCTCTGCCTGCCTCTCTGCCTATTTGTGATCTCTCTCTGTCAAATAAATAAAAAATTTAAAAAAAAAGTATATGTATCAGGAAGGAAGTTGTAAAACGAGCCTCATTTGCAGGGGATATGATTAACTGAAAAGAAAATCCTAAGGAATCTACAAGAAGAAAAGCTTGAATTTTGCAACATTACATGATACCAAGTCAATACATAAAAATCAATTGCATTCCTATACACCAATGCCACATAGTTTAAAATAAGATGCAAAGTGCCACTTACAATAGTGTCAAAAACATCAAATACTTATGGATAAATTTAACAAATGTATCAATGCAAAACCTCTACATCAAAATCTACAAAGCACTCATGAGAGAAATCAAAAAAGAGAGAAATATTTCATGTTTTTGATTGAAGGATTTATGTTACTAGAATACCATTTCTCCCAAATTGACCTGTTTATTCCAGAAAAATCCCAACTGAAAACCCAGAAAAATTTTTTTATAAATTGATGAGACGATTTTATAATTCATAAGGAAGGCAAAGGTATGAGAAGCATGGAAACAATCTTAAAAAAATAACAAAGTCAGGAGACTTATCAGAATTTACTATAAAGCTGCAGTATTTGTGACATACCTACATCAGTAAAACAAGAGATGACAGAACGGAGCACAGCAGGGAAATAGGCTGACAGATGCCATCAAATGATTTTTGACAAGGAAGCTAAACCAATTCAGCAGGGAACATGGGGCCAGGAAAACTGGATCCTCAGGAAGAGGTAAGGAAGAGGGCCTTGACTCCTCCTCCTCCTTTCTTCTCAGCTGAGGGGTTAGGCAAAACTTCATCAAGAAGACACAAAAAGGGGGCACCTGGGTGGCTCAGTGGGTTAAAGCCTCTGCCTTCAGCTCAGGTCATGGTCCCAGGGTCCTGGGATCCAGCCCCACATCAGGCTCTCTGATTGGTGGGGAGCCTGCTTCCCCCTCTCTCTCTGCCTGCCTCTCTGCTTACTTGTGATCTCTCTCTGTGTCGAATAAAAAAAAAAAAAAAAAAAAAAAAAGAAAGACACAAAAAGCACAAGCCATAAAGTAGAAGTCTGGAAAATTGCAGTACAGTGCAGACAGGGGGAAAAAAGAGTCCTTCTGGGGAGAGACACCTGACAAACACCACCTCCACCCAGGTGATCAGGGTCAACAAGGGGAGAGATGAGTCATGCTGATGTAAGACACCCTTGGTATGATGCGATGAGAATGGCGCCTCACCATGTGGTCGTCCCCAAAGCCCGTAACCCGTCTGATCATGAGAAAGGCATCATACAAATTTCAGTTGAGAGAGATCTCCAAAATACCTGAGTCACTCCTCAAAACTGTCACAATCATAAAAAGCAGGGAACATCTGAGAACCTATCACAGCCAAGAGGAGCCTAAGGAGACATGAAGACTGAATGCCATGGGTATCTTGGCTGGGATCCTGCAACAGAAAAAGGTCACTAGGTAAAAACTAAGGGGATCTGAATAAACTATAGAATTTAGTTAATAAATATGTATTAATATTGGTTTGTTAATTCTGATAAATATGCCAGACTATTAAAATATTTATTTTTTTAAAGATTTTATTTATTTGACAGAGAGAGATCATAAGTAGGCAGAGAGGCAGGCAGAGAGAGAGAAAGGAAGCAGGATCCCTGCTGAGCAGAGAGCCCGATGCGGGAATCAATCCCAGGACCCTGAGATCATAACCTGAGCCGAAGGCAGAGGCTTAACCCACTGAGCCACCCAGGCGCCCACTATTAAAATATTTAAAATAGGGGAACTGGGGGGCACACATCCCTAGTGGCAAGCACCTGTGACTATGTGACCCTTATGGCAAGACGCATCTGCAGATGCGATGCAGACAAGCATCTGAATTAGCTGGGAGGGTCCCCATAAGGGGAGGCAAGGTCAAACCCAAGGAGAAGGTGACGTGACACTGTAAGTAGAGACAGAAGACGGCTTTGCCACCAGCAGCCTCTAGATGCTGGAAGTGGCAGGACTGCGTCTCCTGGAGCCTCCAGAGGGACCCGCCGGGTTGGCACCTTGAGATTAGCCCCTGAAACTTGCCTTGACTTCGGATTGCTGGAACTTCAAGAGAATAACTCTGTGCTGTTGTTGTTTTTTAAGATTTTATTTATTTATTTGACAGACAGAGATCACAAGCAGGCAGAGAGGCAGGCAGAGGGAGAGGAGGAAGCAGGTTCCCCGCTGTGCAGGGAGCCCGATGCGGAGCTCGATCCCAGGACCCTGAGACCATGACCTGAGTCGAAGGCAGAGGCTTAACTCACTGAGCCACCCAGGAGCCCCTAATTCTGTGCTGTTTTAAGCCCCAGACTTCGTGGTCCCTGTGACTCTGCAGCAGGGAATGAACTCAGCGGGGGAGACTCTGGGCTTGGTGACCCCTCACCCATCCTCAGGAGGCAGGGACTGAGGGCCGATGTATCCCCGGAGGTCAGCAGGTGGAACCAACAGACTGTCACCAAAGGTTAAACCTGAGCTCAGCACAGACACGTGTGGGGCTGGGTTTCCGCCTCCTGAGGAACCCACTGGGCCCACGCTGGCCAGCTTTCCTCTCCGGGCTGTATGTGAGGCCCGTGGCCGAGGTGGGTGCCTGTCCTAGCCACCCCCGGGAGAGAAAACGTGCGACAGCAACTAAGCAGTACCGACGGCAGAAGCGCCCCTCCCCCAACTCCCCAGAGTTTTAATCATCCAGAAGTTGTCTTCCTTCAAGTTCAGTATCTAGGTATTAATCACTGCACTAAGGATTATTAGGGAGCAAGGATGACAAAATAAATTTATCAGTTACCTCTCTGAATCTACTACAGCCCTATCTGCAGGCCCCTGACTTTCAGAGACAGCTCAGGCAGCCCCCCAGAACTGAACAGGGGTGCTCCCCAGGCCCACGACACACTCTGAACACAGGCAGAGTCCCTCTGTCCCCTATGCACAGTCAAGGTCCCCTGCACATCCCACATCTGACCATGTGACACTGAGAGGCTATTTTCACCCAGGGAAGCACACGTGTGGAGAGCACAGCTGTGCAGGGTTTATAGCTGAATTCTGTAATTTGTGGACACAAATGCCCATCAGAATACAGCTGCTTTAATGGTACCTTTAGAGGGTATGCTTAAAATTGGTTTGCTTAAAATTGGAGTCCAGTTAAGAGCTAACTGGGTCCTCCCTGTGACCCTGAAAGGCACATGTTGCAGAGGAGAGAGTGGACACTGAATCTGGGAGGAGAGCTGGGCAGGGCTATTCCCGAACAAGAATGTGGTCGTGCTCTCAAAAAAATAATACTTCCCTCTTTCACTCAGTCCACTCAGGGCACCCAGCATATGATTACTAAGTGCCCACCACACACCTCGTGTTACGGCAACAGAAAGTCAGGGATAGCCTTCCTCCAGCTCATGTTCTGGTGGGGAGACTTAATCCTATAACATAAGAGAATTAGTGCAGTGAAGATTGTAGAGATGGTGGGGGTGGGCTGCAGGAAGGGCTTTAGCCCTCCAGTGGGGGCGGCTGGGGCCAGGCTGGGTGAGGAGGGGTCACCTGATTGATGGGAAGGAGACAGCCAAGTGCAGATCTAGGGAAGAGCACCCACTAGAGGCATAGCACATGCAAAGGCCCTGAGGTGGGAATTGCTTGGCGAGCTTGAGGAACAGTAGGCAGAGGAGCAGTAGGCAGGGCTGCATAGCTGGAGAAGGAGACCAACTGGGCAAGGGAGGGACAGAGCTCAAAGCCCCAGGTGGGCAACTGTGTCGGACCCTGAGGGCCTGAGGTCAGGGTGAGCTGCTCCATAGTGCTGAGAACAGTTTTGCAGCAGGGAAAATAGGGCAGTTGCTTCCCAGCATGGACGGGGAAATCAGCATAAGCTAGGAGCATCCTGAGCACCTAACAGAGACCCTCTCATATGGCTTCCCTATAGGAGGCACAAAGGCAACCCCATTTTACAGAGGAGGGGAGTGGGAATGAGGAAGGTCATGTGATCTTCCCACAGTTCCTCAGTGAACAGGGGTGGCATCAGGATCCGAGCCCACACTTGCTATTACACACTGCACAATATCACCTACCTCTCGGTTCACACGCTGCTAGTGATGAGAACAGCCCTTCCCGCGGCCCGTCGCCGCCCTGACAGGGAGCAGAGCGTATGTCGTATGGGACAGCTTCCCTCTCTGAGCTCAGCCACAGTACCCTCAGACACAGGGTGAGCTCATGGGGCCAGATGGCTCTGTGTAGCTGTGCACACTCCCTGGGACGTGGGACCTCTGCCTTGCCCAGGTGTGGGGGCACCGTCCATGGAGGACTCCGTGGGAGGCTGCCTTCTGAGATTCACGGCCTGTGCCCACCACGGCTGGGAGCAGGAGAGGAAGCCAGTGGTCAGGAAGGTCACCTTGATCCCACCATAATGGGATCACCAGACCCCAAGGGGTGAGACCACGCACCCACACTCAGGGCTCACGCTGACTCACAGCTTACATACAGGCAAATGGGCCCACACACGGAGACCCAGGGGCCATGCCACCCAGGCCTGCTGGGGACAGACGGCCCCGAAGCCAGTGAGATGGGCCAGCAGAGACCAGCTTCCCGGGATGGCACATCAGAGCTGCCGATGCTGGAACTGAAGGGCACTCTTGAGAAGCTGAGAACCTTCGAGAGCCTCTGGGTGACCCACTCTTCTCCCAGAAGTGTGCCCTCTGGATTGGGTGCAACCCCACAGCCCTGAGGGCAAGGGTGTCGTCCCGCTCGCCCTGCCGGCCATTACCCCACATCCAGAGCTGCAGCTGCCACTGGCGCCCTTGACCTGAGGCTGTCCTGTCCTGGGCCAGAGGATAGCCTCCGGGGAGGAAGTGGCTCGTCCTGGGTATGAGTCTTCTTCCTCTGCCTCCTGGGGACACTGCACAGCTCACCTCATCTTGGGACTGCCCCGACGCCTGCAGAAAGCCCAAGGGGTGGGTGTGGTGGCCGAGAGAATGCAGAGGGTCCGAAAGATGGACCCCCTCATCCGGGGTCATGCAGGTGCAAACAGAAGGAGCTAAAACACCCAGTATATTCGTCCAAGGACAATCCTCCCTCAGAACTGGAGAGCCATGACTACAACCCCCAACTCCGTTCAAGAACGTACACCCATCACATTTACTTAGAACCGTTTCTTCAGTCCTCACTAGGAACTAATTGCTGCTTCCCGCACTTTCTGTTCCTAGAGTGTAATCTGCCCCACCCCTCCCCCCACCCGCCTCATGAAGCAGGTGCAGCGTTGAGCAGACTTAGCGCCTGGGGTTCCGAGAGCTGACTTAGCTCCCTAGGGCCTGACCCACCTCTGACGTGGCCTCCGGGGCTGCGTGTGGGCCCCCCAGGACCCATGTAGCACACCCAGCAATCACAGAGCGTGAAGAAGGTACTAGAGTTGGCCTCCGAGTGGCAGAGACCAGGTCTGGAAGCGGGAATCTAGGGTACAGTCAGAAAGCATCGTAAGAGGAGAAAAGGCAAATGGCAGCAGAAGCTGAGGAGGGACAGGACACTTCCCATGTCCACCTGCACCATACCTTTGTCCTCATTTCCTCAGCTTCCACCCTCTAACTGGCTGTCAGGGGGCCTTCCTATCTGCCCCTTGGCTGAGCATTTGCACAGACAAATGTCCTGGGGCCACCCCTGGGGCTCTCACAGACCCTGACTCTCGTGTGCATCCACGGCAGCTCTCCCATCTAAACGCCACAGGAGCTGAACGCCAACAGGCTGCCGGAAAGGGCTGGGTCCTTGTCCTTCTCCATCTTGTTTCCGACCTACATCTGGGACTAACCAGACAATAACCAAAGGTCCGTGAGGACAGAGATGTCCATGGAAATGAGACGAGGGGACTCAGGGAGGCTGAGCAAGGGAAGGCATCACAGTGGAAGAGAAAAATCCCGACATCCATCAGCAGTTCAGGACAGTGAACGTCTTGTCACCGCACTTGCTGCGAGGGTGGGGCAGGAAGTGAGCAGATGGGAGATGTCCACGGGAACACCGCGGAGCCCAGCTTCCTCCTGCTCGGCCCTTCTCCTGACTGGATGCATGAGGGACCGCAGCGTGGCCTCCCTCCTACACCCTTCATGACCGCATCTCACTTCCCACTCACTTCCCACCGTGGTCATTGAAATTTGTAATTTGGCCTTGATCCATAAACGCAGTGGAGACAATTTACACCTTCAAGTTTCACAAGAAGGCAGAAATAAGCAAGCATCTCTGCAGAGCTTTATTTGGACCCCTTCTAAAGGAAGCAAACCCATCAGAGGAACTAGATCAGCAATTTCCTTTTCCCTGTGGGATTTGCGCTAGCCACTTTGCAAACGGAAGAGGCATTCACCACCCCCAGAGTCCTCACCGCCCTCCACGGCAAAGTGGGATGCTCGTCCTGTCGCTATTTTAGAACCTATCTTGGGGTTGGGAGTTCTTGTCTGCAACTGTCTCGGACTTAATTTCGCATGATGAGGTAGCGAAGTGTGTCGGGAGGAGAAAAGAAGAAAATGCTAGCAAAGGAGAAGGGGCCCTAGGAGGGACCCAGGGCCAGTGTGGGCTCTGAGATGCAGAAAGCAAGGGGCTGGGGGCGGAAGCCAGACAGGAGTGGGTGTGGGTGGGGACGTGCTGTCCGGACAGACCACAAGGAAGCCAAGGCGTGAGAGGGGGCACAAGGCTGTGATTACAGCCCTTGGGGCCCAGTCCGGGAGATGTGGCCTTGCAGAGGCTGCTCCTTTGTCAGGGTGACACTTGCCCTGAGTGTGACCTTTCTGTGACTCAGCCCATGGCCCACAGCCAGGGACCGTCCCACCCATTCCTTCCCTTCTCCCCGTGGTGTCTGGCACAGACGAGGAACCAAGAAGGGAGGGCATGTGGTCAGCCACAGCACACTCACACGTACACACACACTCACAAATGCCCAGGCACAGAAACACCCCACACTCACGCAGGAGCACACGCTCACTCACACACATCTGGATCTGGCCACAGCCTGGACCCGGCTTGTGGGCTGCCGTGGACCCGGCCACAGGTGAGGGCTGGGCTGGCCGTCTGGGCCGCTCAGGTGTCCCGGCCCCTGAGCCTGGTCCGGCCGAGACCCTCGAAGGCAGGCTGCCTCCATGCAGCCCGTTTCCAATTACAGCGGCCATGATCCCCAAGTAACCAGGCTTTCAAAGAGCTGAGCTGCTTACGTTTTAGGCTTTTGTGAATGTTCTGTGACAGAGTGAACGAGAGTCAGTTTTCAGCGGCGTCTGGTCTCTGCAGAAAGCTGCCCGGTCCCCCAGCACCTGCCACTGTTTCTTCTGACGGGAGCCTCACTGCCCAGCACAGCTGCTGGCCGTCCCCAGAGGGCCATGTATGCCCCACGTTGTCCTCCTAGACAGCCACATTTCTGCTGACACCATGATCCACTCTCCCTGAGAGTTAGAAGGCAGAGGGAAGGTTCGTTTCCATACCTGCTGTTAGCTGGGTTCAGTGTTTGGGGAGTGTCTCCATCCCTTCTCTCCCCTCCATGGGTACCTGCCCTCAGGCCCCATGCACAGTGCCTGTCCTCTCCCATGCAGACGCCAGGCTGGTTCCAGGGACTCGTGGTCACACAGTGTCCACGTGGTTGAGCACCCGGCTCTGTTCAGGGTGTGAGCCGGCTCAGAGCAAGGCCATGCAGTCCTAGGCGGCAGCAGAAGTCCGCCAGGAGGTCGAGACCAGAGGCTGGGGGTCCCAGGGTCCCCGACAGCCCCAGCTTGTCCAGGCGGCACAGCTAGTGCCAACCCCCTGGGATTTTGTGAAAATCAAGGGACAGGCCCCACTCAGCTAGTGGCTGTGTCACCAGCCAGAGAGGCACTGGGAGACGAGCACCCCAGCCTCCAGGCTCCTCGCACCCAGGGAAGGCTCTGGCTCCTTCCTGAGGCCGCTGTGGCTGTGTCCTCTCACCACACATGCTGGGGAGACGGGGTCACAAGCGTCACCTGCGGAGGGAAAGAGCAGTTGGGACAGCAGCACTCACGGCCGTGCAACAACAGGGGAGGAGACTGAATGGGGCAGTGGGGCCTCCTTTCTTCTTCCAACGCCATTAGAACAGCCTTTCTTCACCCTCTGACCCATGGGCCTCTGCGTGAGGGGCATCCAAGCTCACGGCCGCAGGCCAAGCTTGAGTGCCAGCCCCTGCAGCCCAGTGACCCGCCACCCCAAGCTGTGCCAGCTGAGCAGGCCCCCAACACACTCTCCGGGAGAAGCAAAAGCGCCGGGTCGCTGAGACGCCCTGTCTTGATCCCTCCGTCCCTACCCGCAGCTAGGGCCGCTACAGCTAGAGGGACTAGAGCAGGGAGGGTCTCCCCAGATGCTCATGGGTGGGGAGGCAGCAGATGGGGTCTGTTAGGGCCCCTAGGAAATGTGGAGTAAACTGCCTGTTCCAAGTTTGGTTTCCAGAAGTGGGCTGGTTCGTGCCTTCCTTTGTCCCTCATTTGTTCACTTAGTGTGTCGATCTCCACCAGACCCTCAGGTCATGCAGGGATGGTGGGAAAGCCCCCAGACTCTCTCAGGGTCCTGTTCCTGCCATCAGCTGTGGATGCCCCTTGTTACTGGCAAGAAGCCCTTGCCAGATGGCCCAGGGGGCCTAGCACTTTGCTCCAAGTGTGAGCTCACCTGTCATCAGACACCGATGCTCAGGGGTACCTGGCCACACACATGAGAGGGTCACCTGCCCACCATCCCACAGCCAGTAAAAAGTCACAACTACAGACAGGTTGCATGGGAAGCAATAGCTCCCTCCCCACAGACCCCTGTGAGTGCCGCTGGAAGGAAAATGGCCCCCTGTGGTCTTTCCAGCCAGAGGGTGGAAACCCAGAAAGCAAAGGCCTTCACTGGGGAGAGAGAGCAAGGCTGTGTTTTGAATAGTCACGATCGGGAGGTCTCCTGCTGTATGGCCAGTGTCCCGGCTCTGGTCCTGGAGCAGCCCTCTGGAGAGGCCCGGACACACGTCTGAGCTGGCTGTGGTCAGTACCATCGAGGTACAGAGGCCGAAGGGTTTGTCCTCCCTCTGCCTGATGCAAGCATGCAGAGAGAGAGAGTGTGTGTGTGTGAGAGTGTGTATGTCAGTGTGTGGGGGGAGGATGGCAGTACCCTGCCCTGTAGGAAGGGCAGCCCAGCCAGGAGGTCCCCTACCGGGGTCCTCCCGAGCAGGCTGGGCTCTCACTTAGCGTGTTTCTGCCCAAATCCTTCTCTCTGGTTTTATCCTACTGAGGACCTGAGCTTTTACATCAAAATCCAAGAAGCTATTCCTTTGTCCTTGCTTTCTGCTGACAACCCTTGTCTCCCAAGGCACCCAGCCCACCCTTCTTAAAAAGAAGGGAGAGCAAACAGGTGAGCAGTGGCTGGCGGGAAAGGAGGGGGAAGCTCGGACTAAAGCTCAAGCCAGGGGGCGCCTGGGTGGCTCAGTGGGCTAAAGCCTCTGCGTCTGGCTCAGGTCATGATCCCAGGGTCCTGGGATGGAGCCCCACATCGGGCTCTCTGCTTGGCGGGGAGCCTGCTTCCTCCTCTCTCTGCCTGCTTGTGATCTTTGTCTGTCAAATAAATAAATAAAATCTTAAAAAAAAAAAAAAAGGAAGAAAGAAAGCTCAAGCCAGGGTGCCTGGAGATTACACCATCTCTGATGCTCCCTGCCTTTCTGATCGGCTCATTATGCTCTCTCGTTTGCTTTGCAGCGTGTCCTGGGACAGGATTCGGGTGTCCCCACTTTGTCCCTGATGAGAGGAGCTGAGCGCTCTCAGCATCTGAAGCCCAGCCTCCCTTGAGGGGGTGGGAGGGGACAGCGCTGGGACCCTGCTACTACCCTCGGCTCAGGCAGCCACTCCCGCCTCTCTGGTGCCCAGGCAGCCACTCCCGCCTCTCTGGTGCCGGGTTTGGAGGCTGGGCCCTCAGCCCAAAGCTCACAACTCCGCGGAGCGCCCCAACCTCCAGGCTCCTCCTCCATGCCAACGGCTGGTCTGGCTCCCTCAGCTGGAGGAGACCTGGGGGGTCAGCGCACCAGCCGTTTCTCCCCCCGACGAGCTGTACAAGTCTGTCCTGCAAACCCGGGGCTATGGGCACCAGGGAGAGCCTCAGGGTCCTTGGCCTGCCCAGGTCAGGTGTGACTGTCCAGGCCCCGAGCTCAGTCTCGGCACCTCAGGCCACCAAGGCAGGAGGCCACCCGGAAGGCCAGCCGGGCCCCACCAGAGCCACCACCCTGTCCGTGGACCCTCAGAGCCCCAGGACGATGGAGCGGTGACCTGAGGAGGGGGTGGTCCCTGGGCTCTCCACACCAGCCTGGCCCGAGGAATCAGATTCTCCCCACAAAAGCCTTGACGGGGTTGCCTGGCATTTGATGTCTTGAGAGGCAAATACTGCCAATTACTTATTTTCCTCAAACACACAGAGAGTGAGACCCATCAGCACGTGGAGCATCCCTCCACCGAGTAGGTGCTCTTGTTTGGCTGTGGAGAGCGGCTGGGGCTCGTCAGAGGGAGGTTGAGCACTGGCTCTGCTAACCCGAACCCCAGAGGGTCTCCCAGGGCCAGGGTCTGACCCCAGCAGCCCCACCAGGCCTGTGGGAGCAATGGACAGGGGCCAGGGGTCAGTTCTCCAGTGTTTCCTTCCAAGCCCCCGTCTGCCTAAGAACTTCCCGTGTGCCTGATGCAAAACCTCCACATCCCTTGGGGTTCTGACTTGGGCCCTGTGTCCGGGCCCCAGGCATGCTCCGCGGACTCCCAGAGGCCCTGTCCTGCGGCTCCAAGCCCCCTGAGGTCACCTTCTTGCAGACTAGCACTTCGAGCCTCCCCTCACCATTGTCGATGGAAACTGGCCGCGGACCAAGTCCAACAGGAGCCCTGATTGGCTTTTTGGGAGCAGAGGCCTGAGTGGGGCCTGGAGAGGAGGCAGGAGGCCCCCAAGATGGGGGAGCCGGACATGTGCACCCTGGAGCTACATGGGGATCCACTCCCGTTGGCTGCCCCAGAGCTCACAGGGCCCAGCCCTGGCCTTGTTCTGGGGGTCCCACCCAGGGGACGCTGTCACTGGCCATGAAAGAGCAGTGGCTGCCGTTGCCTCTGCCCAAGGGCATGTATGTGTCTCTGCGTGTGAGTGTGTGTGTGTGTGTCTGTGTATCCACGTCTCTGTCCTGTGTGTGCCTGTATGTCTGTGTCTACTTGCTCATGGGACAGTCAGAAGCCACAGCCCACGCCCTTCTCCGTCTGGCCTAGTGTTGGGGCCACAGAGAGGTCAGTGTCCTGGAAAACGAGCCCCACAGAATCTCTGACTCAGAGGCACTTCCTCCTGCCCCTGCCCACCCCCGTGGCTGGGAACACAGGCGCCCACAACTCAGACGCACAGCTGGACTCACCCAGCTGCTTGCCTCAAGCTGGACAGGGTCCTGGGAAGGCCAGTCAGGGGGGACACAGGGAGGACCCGTGGGGAGGTGGGTCCCAGGGTCTCTCAGGCCTGCAAGGAACGGACCCCTGCAAAGCCCTCCGGTGCCCAGCGACCAGACTGCGGGAGGAGGGTGACTGATGGCTCCCCAGACGGACACACACAGCCACAGCTGCACATCTACTGCTCCTGGTGTGAGTGTCTCATCCCCAGTTTCCCCTGCACTTTCAATACGGGGATTTTCATTGACAGGCTTTTAACGTTTTCGGAAGTAATAGCTTCTTATTTTACGGTTAGAGCTCTTCATAGTATATTTAAGGAATGCCTGCTCCAAGGTCCCAAATAATTCACAAAGCTTACAGGTAAAGTTTTGAAGAATACCCCTAAATTTAAGTCCCGGGTCCATGTGCAGCTGACTCGGCCTACGTTGGGAAGTACGGGACCTATTGCTTTTCTCACACCTAGAGATTCCTGTCTTTCTCCAGGAAGGAAAACCCCACCAGAGAACAGGGCAGTCAGATCCAAAATCATCCCTGGAGAAGGACAGAAGGGCTCCCGGCCCAGCATCCACCCGGGGCAGGGCCTACTATCTCGGGGGATGTGAAATTCTCCAGAATGAATCCAGAGTGGGATTAGACCGATTCTAACCCACTGCGATCAAAAGACTAACACGAGAAGCCCTTTCCTTCGGGGGCAAATGTGCATTTTTCACAATCGGCTCCATGCCATGGATGCTGGACTTTGGTGGTTTTTCTTTTTCCTTCCACTGACAAGGTCAGAGTAGGAGGCTGTGGACCCTAAGGTGAAGAGAAGTGTGGGTTTCTGTAAATGTGTGCCTATGCGTCTGTGTGCCTAACATGTGTGCATGTGTGCATCTGTATGTCTGTGTGTCCACGTGTGTGCATGTGTGCCTATCTGTGTCTCTGTATGTCTGCGTGTGGCATGTGTGCATCTGCGCGTCTGTGTGTCTCTGTGTGCGTCTGCGTGTCTCTGTGTATGTCTGTGTGTGTGTGTGTCTGTGTATCCACGTCTCTGTCCTGTGTGTGCCTCTGTGTGTCCCCTCCAGGACGGCATCACGGCCCAGTCCAGCCACTCAGGGCCTCCTCCTCCACTGTCGCTCAAGCGGGAAGGTCCAGAGCCCTATCCCGTCCTCTCCTTCCTCCCCTGGGGCCCGCCTTCTATGGCTCAGAAGAGGCTGACGTCTAGCTCTGACATTTCCAGTCACTCATCCTCCTCTCTTAGGGGCACACACAGCACCTGCTACACAGGGTAGCGTAGGGAGCAGGTCCCAGGGTGTCCAGGCATGCATCCCCAGGCCCTGGAAGAGACCCCCATAGTAAATGAGGAGGACAGAAGAGGTGTCTGAGCTAACTGTGGACCCACAGCATCATCCTGGTCCCTAGTTCTGCTGAAACCCCCTCCCCCAGAAAGCCTCTCTCCAAACACATGGACTGTTTACTGCAAACACCTTTCACTGTCAGCCTTAGCCGTGGAATTCAACCTGGCATTTGAAGCAACCACACAAAGAGGGTAGCTCTGTTAGCCAGCAGGACACTAAAAAGGCATATTAAGTCATGCGTTTCAGCTCACTTGCCTGCCGGGGCTGGCGGCTGCAGGAAAGGAGCGAGAACATGCAGCTTTCTGTGGTCTGTCTGCATACCCCAGAGTCCCACTGATGAAACTCTGCAGAACTGTGACCGTGAAGGGCACCCCGAGCAAGTCATTACAGGTAAAGCTCCTGAATGCCCAGCTTTGGCCAATACGGACAGAAGGTACTAGACTGGAGGGGTTTGTCTGTACAAAAGGGGAATTAATGTCATTTAGGGGGTTCTCACTGATAGACCGACCCCAGGGCAGGGGATGTCTCTGGCCGCCCAGTAGGACCATCCCACACGTGGCCCCAAAAGAATGCGCTCAATGCCCCAGAACTGTTCACTTTAAAAAGGCTAAGAGAAAATTTTGTTATATGGGGTTTTTTTAAAGATTTTGTTTATTTATTTGACAGATAGAGAGATCACAAGTAGGCAGAGAGGCAGACAGAGAGAAAGAGGGAAGCAGGCCCTCCATTCAGCAGAGAGCCCGATGTGGGGCTTGATCCCAGGACCCTGGGATCATGACCTGAGCTGAAGGCAGAGGCTTTAACCCACTGAGCCACCCAGGCACCCCTGTTACATGGTTTTTTTAACCATATATATTTTTTTAAATGTAATTAGTAAAAAAAAAAAAAAAGAAGAAGGCTGCTGCTGAAGAACAAGGTTTGGAAATCAATCTTCATACTATGTAACTATTTTAACGGCATCAAATATGCTTCCTCTTTAAAGACACCACATCTAGGATGCTGGTCGCCAGTGGGGAGGAGTGGAGGTGAAGGGGAGGTCATTGGGGAAGGCTCCAGGGGCAGAGGCATGTCAGCTGTACCTGCAGGGACCAGAACCTACAGCCATCCCCAGCTCCCCATGCTGTCCTGGGGTGCACCCCTCAGGCCAGCGGTGTGCAGCGTGCCTAGGAGGGAGGGCAGGACCCTACCCATGTTCCTCTGCCAGCCTGAGCTGGAGACCCCACAAGAGATGTGGGCACAGACAGCTTGTCTCCTTAACGCTGTACCCCTCGATTTCCCCACAGTGCTCTAGAGGCAATTTTCAAGTGAACCTGGAAAGCATGGGCAGCACGCACAGGAGGGGAGGCTTGGACATGTTCTGAGATAAGATCAGGAAAAATCCCCTTGCATGGAGCTCCAGCTTGATCCCAGACTGGATGGACAGGCTCACTGTCAGGGTCTCCCATCCCCTCTCCTCGGATTGGGGAGCTCAGCCCAGTTTCCCCTCTGGCTTCCCATTCATGGGGCAGGAAGCCCCAGTGGGGAAGGTGCAATGAAATGAACAAGGGCTGCTGAAGTCGCCCTGGTCAACGAGACTCACAGAGCTCCTGTGGTCACAGTCCCAGGCTGCTGCTTCCCAGGCTGCCAGAGGACCCAGCTGGCAGGAGAGCTGCATGGGCACAGACACTGCTGGGGGGCCATGCCCTTCCCGAGTCTCCAAGAGGGGACGTGGCCGCACTCCAGACTAGCCCTCCACCGGTGAGGCTGGGCAGGCCACTTGCCACTTGTCCCCATGGGCTGTAGATGCTTGTCCTGGGTACCCCTCACAGGTGATCAGTAACTGCACCAGGACCCTTTCCAGTAAAGAGGGTGCCCTACTGTTCAGCAGCCCTTGGGCTCTTCTATGGAGGCCCTGGAAAGGCGGGTCTAAGGGAGCCACTGTGCCAGGCTCAGCAAACGGGCAGACCCAGACATACGTGGGGCCAGAGCCTGCCTGGTGTACCCACCATCCTCTGCCTCTGGGGAAGCCGGTCCCCACTGCAGACACAGAAAGACGGAGTCAGGAGGCTCAGACAGCACACCTTCATCGGCTCCAGGGGCTCCTGCTTCTGTTTGTCAGGCCAAACGGCCCCAGATGATATGCTGTCATCTCTCCTCTTCCCCAGACCCAAAGAAGCCAATGGGCTACCTTACCAGCCCTGTCCTCTGGGACCTGGGTGCGGGCCACCTTGGCTTGAGGCTGCTGCCTGCTGTCCTGACTCATTGGTTCTCCAAGCCCCACACCATGGAGGGGACCACACCCCTCCACAGGGGACCACAGGGTTGCCAGACCCTGGTACCCACCCCAGGGTGGGTAGGCGCGGCAATCAGCAACAACTCGAGGCTGCTCAGAATGAGAACCAGACTCCGGGGTACCAGGAGGAGAGATGGAGGTCAGGAGGCACCCAGAGGTCTGGGTGGAGCGAGAGGCTTGGGCAGGGTCCATTACAGTGGGAGGGAGGATAGGACTGCTCCCAGGTGGAGAGGACCAGTGACACACACGCAATCGTAACCTGGACCAGGGAGCTGCCCTGCCCTCACCGTGACCACTTAGCCCAGTGATGTGAGCTCAGCTGAGCCTCGGTTGTACTGTCTGTGAAACGGGCAGCGATCTCAGCCTCAGGACAAGGCCAGGTGACCCTCGGCACGCACTCAGAGCTGTTGTTCACCAAGCGGTCAACGCATCGTGTGCTCCAGCCTCCTGGGAAGTAGAATGGACAGGTCATGATGGGCCTCCTTTCTTATTAGGGTTCCAAAACTCTCCAAGTAGTAGATGGCTCAGCAGCCCCATATGTCTACGTACTAAGTTATCCCTGAACTCGAGAGGAATGCATCTGGGTCCACTCAGGCTGCCGGAGGAGAACATCACAGCCTGGAGGGTTTACAAACAACAGACACTTACTTACCATAGCCTGGAGGCTGGATATCCAAGGTCAAGGAGCTGGCAGGCTTGGCTCTGCTGAGGTTCATGGACCGTGGCTCCTCGTGTGTCCCAGGGTGCTGGGAGGGGTGCGGGTGCTTTCTGGGGCCTCGTTTATACAAGTGCCAATCACCCCATGACCTAATCACCCCAAGGCCTCACCTCCTAACAGCAACTCACTAAGGATTGAGTCTAAAGATTTGAACGCAGGGAGGCACAAACACTGGGTCTGTGGCAGACCTCTTTTCTCTCATCAATCCACCGGCTGGGCCGTCTGTTTACAAAGTGGTCTACAGTGGCCCAGGCCAAGCCAGGCTCAGTAAGCGCCCCCTGCCTTTTCTCCTGGTCCTGACACGAAGCCAGGATAAACGTAGTGTCTGAGGCTCCAGCGTGGGGACACTCTGCACATTGGTCGCCTCCCTTTCTAGGAAGACTGAGTCTCACAGGGGCATGGGGCATGGGGACCCCTGCCTGCCTGACCCCTTACCGCTCCCTGAAGGTGGGTCAACATGCCAACTGACTGCCGTCTTCTCCTAGTACAGGGACATCCACGATACCATCTAGGCACCCCCCAGAGGACGTCTAGAAATGTGGGGCTGAGCACAGGTTCTAGACTCGGCTGCCTTAGAATCTAGCTCTGAACCAGCCAGGTGTCTTGGAGCGGTTTTCCCAGGTCCTCCGTAGGTCTGTTTCCTAAGGTATAGAGTGCAAACACTAGAGGCAGATCTAAAGCATGAAGTAGTGCCCAGAACATTCTAGGATTCCCATCAGGGGATGTCTGGCATCAGATGGGGGAAGGGAGGCCATTAGCTTGAGAACCAATTCAGCATTTTTCCATCAAGGGGCTCAGACACAGATGCTAAGTCTGATGAAAAGGGCACAATAACTGTGGACTTCAATGGCACACCTCCACTGAAGGACAGAGGAACGAGGCTGAGCATCAACAAGGAAATGCAGGATTTGAACAACACTGTAAGCCACCTTGACCTGTGTGCCTCTGCAGAGCCCCTGGCCAATGGCAGAACACATAGTCTCTACGGGCACCCAGAACATTCTGCAAGACTGTATGTTGGGCAGCAAAACAAGTCTCTGTACATTTATTCTTTTTTAAGATTTTATTTATTTATTTGAGAGAGGGAATGGGTGGGAGGGCAGAGGGAGAAGCAGACTCCCCGCTGAGCAGGGAGCCCGATGCAGGGCTCAAACCCAGAACTTCAGGATCATGACTTGAACCGAAGGCAGTCGCTCAATCAACTGAGCCACCCAGGTGCCCCAAGTCTCTACACATTTAAAGGGGTAACAATCATACAAAGTAGATTGGACACCCACGAGAGAATTCAATTAGACATCAATAACTGAAGAAAATCTATTTTGGAACACTGAAAAAAGTAAAATTAAATTTAAAAAATCTAAACATTCACAAAAATGTAGAGATCTAACAACATATTCCTATTTAACCAAATGGATCAAAGAATAAATCTTGAAAGAAATTAGACAATACTCTGAGTTGATGGACTTTACAAGAAAACAGCTAACCAAGTCCCCTGAGCACATAGATGCAAAAACCGTACACACAAGAGTAGCAGACCAGATCTGGCAACAGACAAGAAGGGTTGTGTACAAGAACCCAGCAAGATTTACCCTAGAAACGCATGGTTGACCTTACAACCAAAATTCAGTCAATGCAGCACACCGTGTTGGTAGACAAGGACAGAAACACCCAGAGAAGAAAATGTAGAGGAAATCCTCACAGTCTTGAGTTAGGCAATGAGTATTTTTTTTTTTAAGGCAATGAGTTCTTAGATGTGACACCAAAAGCACAAGGATCAAAGGAAGAAGAGAAAAATCACACTGTATCAGAATTACAATCTTTCACACTGCAACCAGGACCACCAATAAAGCAAAAAGACAACCCACAGAAAGGGAGAAAATATTAGCAAATCAAATACCTGATAGGGGACTTGTATCCAGAATGAATAAGACTTGGTAGCAAAAAGCAAATAGCCCAATTTAAAATAGGAAAAAAGTTTTGAATCAGCATTTCTTGAAAGAAGATGTACACACGGGCACTAAGCAGGTCATGCTGAACCCTGTTAGTTACTGGGGAAAAACAAATCAGCACCAGGCTGAGCCCTGAAGTGAGACGGCTGCTCTCAGAACAACAGGACACGGGTGACATCAGCGAGGATGGAGGTGACGGAGCCCTCCCGGCGGCTAGAGCCATGGGGGGCTCGAGCAGCTGCTGTGGACCACGGCTGGCCAGCCCTCCAAAGCTACCAGGGAGCCAGCATACGACCCTGCTTTCCCGTTCTTTGGCAGGTGCCCAAGACCAATTAGAGCACATGTTCCAGTAACAACCCACACAGACGTTCCCAGCAGTGCTCCCCATGAAGCTGAGAAACAAGAACGACTCTGTCTGTGACCTGGGGGACGGATGAGCAAACTGTGGTATGGCCACAGAAGGAATATCAAAAGGAATTAAGGGCTTCAAGGAAAAAAAGAAGGAAAGGAAAGAGAAGTGAAAGGCTGGCACCTTCACTAACAGGGACAGACCTTCTAACACTAGGCTCAGGGGGAGAGGCCATTCCCATAAACACGTGTTCCATGTCTGCATTCAGACGAAATACCTAAAACAGACAGATCTGTGGTTGGTGGTTGCTTAGGGTTTGGGGAGGGGCTTATTGGGGGCAGGGAGTAGCTAAAAGGTTTGGAGTCTCCTTTCGAGGTGAAGAAAATGTTCTAAAAACCTGTGTGGTGATTGTCACTCATTATCTGTGAGTGCACTAAAAACCACTGAATTGTGCACTTTAAATGGGAAATGGATGAATTGTCTGGAATGTGAATTATATCCCAATAAAGCTATTTAAAAAAATAAGGGTGTTGCATAATGACTGCCTTCCGAAGAGTACAGTATAAAAGGGGGTAATGAATAACTTAACAGTAGAGAAGTCAGAGAGACACAACCTCAGTCAAGTGGCCAAGGTCACGTCCAGAATGATGAGTCTTGTTGCTAGTGTGGACCCCTACAGGGCACAGTGAGAATGCTGCTTCTCCTCTGTGGTCTGCCTCCCCAAAACCCACCTCCAGCATAATCCTAACAAATTCTGACTGAGGTACAATCAGAATGCCTGACCATCCTCTTTAAAACTGGGAGGATCACCAGAAAGTGCTTAGACTCTGAGAATCTGTGACAGCCAAGAGACCACTAAGGAGATGTGATGACTAACTGGAAGGTGGTATTTTTTGGGTGAGATCCTAGGACAGAAAAAGGACATTAAGGCAAAAGAAAAAATCTGGGGGCACCTGGGTGGCTCAGAGGGTTGGGCCTCTGCCTTTGGCTTGGGTCATGGTCCCAGGGTCCTGGGATCGAGTCCCGCGTCGGGCTCTCTGCTCAACGGGAGCCTGCTTCTTTCTCTCCCTCTGCCTGTCATTTCCTCTGTTTGTGCTCTCGCTCTCTGGCAAATGGATAAATAAAATCTTAAAAAAAAATCTGAATAAAGCGTGGACTTTAATAATAGTGCATCAATATTGGGTAATTACTTGTGACCAATGGGCCAGAGGAAAGGAAGATATTAATAGTAGAGGAGCCCAGAGGTGAAGTACGTGGAAATTATTGTCACCATTTCCTCTAAATCTAAAAATATTCAAAATTTAAAATTTTCTTTAAAAAATTTTAAAAGTAAAGGCAGGACTCCCTGATATCAATAAGCACCATGAAATGCATTAATAATCATGAAAAAGCACCCTCAATGCACCTGCACACATGTACATGCGCGCGCGCGCACACACACACACACACACACTTAACACAAGCACAGGGAAAGAGCCCAGAAGCTGATTCTGGAATCACAATGAACAGGATCCAAAAAGCAATTACACCGCCAAGTGTTATGCTAATACAATTACTGGAATTGCCAGTCAAAAGCGGTTAATGAAATAATTAAGATAGATTGACCTGAAGGTTGATTTAAAATTAACCTGACACGTGCATACTCTCTCCTACGATCTAGCCTCTCATTAACATCAAATGTCTTTGGGAGAAATTATACATTTTGTACCTTGACTGGGTAGAACAAGCCCCACTCACTGTCCCACTGATGAACGTGGAGCGGCTGAAGGAAAGTGATGCACCCCACCTTCCCTGGTGTGGGGCCGTCATCTGCCAAGGTCACCAACTACCCTCCCTCCCATATGCCCTTGGCAAACGCTGGCAGCCCATTAAAATTGTACCGGTGAAAGGACCGAAGCCGCCGGCTGTGTCTCAGAGGCACTTTCTAAAGGGACGTTGGGCAGGGGTGACCTGAGGCACTGGGGTCTTGCCGGTGCACTGCGGGCAAGGAAGGAAAACACACACCTGCCCTACACAGGCGCCTCACACGTGGCATGGACCACCTGGCTTGTGTCACTACAGGTGAGGAAACCCAGCCACGAAGAAAGGAGCTTGTTAGAAGCTGGTCGCCAAGCCTGTGGCCGGGGCAGGAGGAGAAGCTCCGAAAGCCCTGCTTTCTCCAGCTCAGCACCTTCCCTTTCTCTCACGATTTCCTACCGGAATTCGTGGTGAGGTGTGTTGGTCTACGCAGTAATGCTGGAGTCCGCCCACCTCCTCAGGCCTCGCCCAGGGTTGGGCCGGTGTAGGCGAGCAGCTTTCCTGTGTCCCTGCATCCCCAGGGCCGCTGCCTGCCGCTGGCGGAGCTCCGAGTCCCTACAGAGGCTGCCACCTCTCCCTCCAAGGGTCATGTCCTGGCAGGAAGACCTCAGCCAGGGTCTGGACACAGGCACTGGGTCCTCCTTCAAGATAAGCCCTGGAATTACCCTTGACAATGTCTTTTAAAATGTGTCCCCCACATGGCATTTCTATGAAACAAAGAATTTTCCCCCCTAAAATTACTCAGATTCAGTAATAACATTAGGAGAGTGGGAAAACATAGGATGCTAGAAAATGGTCTATTACTGAGATGATTTTAATTCGAAGGAGGAAAACCACTCGCTGTCATGTTTTCATCCTACGCCTTGGTTTTGTATCCATCCTGACGATCTCCGCCTTTTAACTGAAAACCCTGGGGGTCGGTGAAGTGTCTGCCTTCAGCTCAGATCATGATCTTGGGGTCCTGTGACAGAGACCTACATCGGGCTCCCTGCTCAACGGGCAGTCTGCTTCTCCCTTTCCTTCTGCCTCTGCCTCTCCCCCACCCCAGCTTGTGCTCTCTCTCTCACTCACGCACTCTCTCGAATAAAGAAATGAAATCTTCTAAAAAAGAAAGAAAAGAAAACCTTGGTCCATAAAAATAAGTATTAATCAGGATGTCAGGAGAGGAGTCACCAGCACAAGTTGTTTAGCAATTTTTTAAAAAGATTTTTATTTATTTATTTGACAGACAGAGATCACAAGTAGGCAGAGAGGCAGGCAGAGAGAGAGGAAGGGAAGCAGGCTCCCCACTGAGCAGAGAGCCTGGTGTGGGGCTCGATCCCAGGACCCCGGGATCATGACCCGAGCTGAAGGCAGAGGCCTTAACCCACTGAGCCACCCAGGTGCCCCTGTTTAGCAACTTTGAACAAAAATGATAAAGTTGGAGGCTTCACACTACCTGACTTAAAATGTACTACAAAGCTATAGTAATCAAAACAGCACGGCACAGGCATAAGAACAGACACACAGACCAATGGAGGAGAGGAGACAGCGCAGAACTAACTCCGTGCATAGGGTAAACTGACCTTTGATAAAGATGCAAGAACACACAATGGGGAAAGAACAGTGTCTTCAACAGAAAGTGCTGGGAAGACTGGTTTTCCACACACAAAAAAATAAAACTGGACCCTTAACTCACTCCCCATGTAAAAACCAACTCAGAATGGATTACAAACTTAAATTTAAGACCTGAAGCCATAAAATTATTAGAAGACAATAGAGAGGAAAAGCTCCTTGAGATCGGTCTGTATAACACTTCTTTTAGATATGACTCCAAAAGCACAGGCAACAAAAAAGCAAAATAGACAAATGGAACTCATTCAAAGTAAAAGCCTTTTGGGTCCCCTGGGTGGTTCAGTGGGTTAAGCCTCTGCCTTCGGGTCAGGTCATGATCCTGGGGTCCTGGGATCGAGCCCCACATAGGGCTTTCTGCTCAGCGGGGAGTCTGTTTCCCTTCCCCCTCTCTGCCTACTTGTGATCTCTGTCAAATAAATAAATAAAATCTTAAAAAAAAAAAAGTGAAAGCCTTTTGCACAGGAAATCATCAAGGGCAGAGACAACTGAGAGACTAGGAGAAAATATTTGCAAACTGTACATCTGATAAGAGGTTAATATTGTAAATATAAGGAATTTGCACAGCTCCATAGCAAAAAACAACTCAATTAAAAATAACCGAAGGATTCAAATAGACATTTCTCAGAAGACATACAAATGGTCAACAGACTGCGGCACCTGGGTGGCTCAGTGGGTTAAGGCCTCTGCCTTCGGCTCCAGTCATGATCCCAGGGTCCTGGGATCGAGCCCCGTGTCGGGCTCTCTGCTCAGCGGGGCGCCTGCTTCCTCCTCTCTCTGCCTGCCTCTCTGCCTACTTGTGATCTCTGTCAAATAAATAAAATCTTAAAAAAAAACAACAAATGGTCAACAGACACATGAAAAGATGCTCAATATCACTGATAATCAGCGAAATGCAAAACAAAACCACAGTAATACATCATCTCCCATACGTTAGGATGGTTCTTATCAAAACAACTAAAGCCTGCATGTGTTGGTGAGGATGTGGAGAAAGGGGAACCCTTGTGCTCTGCTGGTGGGAATGCAAATGGAGGCAGCCGCTGGGGAAAGGCCACTGAGTATGAGGTTCCTCAAGAAATTGACAAAAGAACCAAGCACCTCTCAGAGGTGATCAGGTCATGCGGATGCCATCCTCATGAATGGAATCCGTGTCTTTATAGGAGAGGCTCCTGAGAGATCCCTGGTCCCCTCCGCCATGGGATGACGCGGAGAAGGTTCTGGCCATGAACCAGGAAGGGGCCTCCACCAGAATATGACCATGCTGGCGCCTTGACCTTGGACGTCCAGCCTCCAGAATGTGGGAAATAAATTTCTGCTCTTTATAAACCACCCAGTCCTGTTGTTAAACCAGCCCAAATTTCTTCCAGTTTTTGAGTTTTCAGCAGACAGCTCCTGTATATGTAAGATCTTTTCCAAAGTATGTTAAGATTTTTGCTACTCTTCTGTGGCAGTTTAGAAGTTTCCATTTCCAATCATTTATTGCTAGTGTATAGAAATACAAATGATTTCTGTATGTGACTTTATATCCTATGACACTGTAATACTCATTTATGAATTCTACTGGCCTTTTGGGTTTTCTTTTTTCAATATTTCCTACCTAGACATCATGTCATCTATGAAAAAGGATAGTTTTATTTCTTGCTTTCCAATCTGTATGCCTTTTATTTCTTTTTCTTGCTGTTTCACACTAGCTGAGAATTCCAGCATGATGTTGAACACGAACCACGAGAAAGGACAGCTTTGTCTTGGTCCTGATTTATAAAGGAAGCATTCGGCCTTTCACTATTGATGTTAACTGTGGTTTTTTTGTAGATGCCTATATCATTTTAAAGAAGCTCTACTTTGCTGGGCTTTTTAAAAAAAAATTATGAGTGGCTATAGAATTTCTTCAGATGTGTTTTCTGCTTGTCATACCATTCTCTTACCCATCTTGAACTTCTCCCATCCCACTTAAAACGAACATCTTACTACTTCAAGTACAATGTGGAAATACTGCAGCCATCCTGGGCCACCCCTCCCACCCTTCATGCTGCAGTCAGCGTATGTATGTCCTACATCCACACACCTTAGAGAGCTCAGGAAAAAATACTACAGTTTTATTTAAAGACTTCATTTTTTTGGAGCAGTTTTGGGTTCACAGCAAATTCCAGAATAAGGTACTGAGGTTTCTCACCTGCCCCCTGCCCTCCCACATGGCCAGCCTCCTCCCTGATCAGCACCCCTGGCATGGAGGGACACTTGTTATCACTGAGGAAGCTCTGCTGTCACATCATCACCAAGCGAAGCCCATAGTTTGCATTATTGTCTGTTCTGTGGATTTGGACACATGGACGACACGTGTCGTGACTGCAGAGCCACAGAGTAAGGTTTCGGTGACCTAGACATCCCCCACTGCACCTGTTCACCCCTCCACAGCCCCAGAGATACTACAGTTTTGACTTTAAGTCGTGTGTACTGCACAGAAGTCATGGGGAGCAGGCACACTAACACGAGGAGCCTTTTACATTGACCTGTTTACCGTTCTGAGGCTACTTACTCTGTTCTGAGGATCTACGTCTCCTTGCTCTGCTGTAATGTCCTCCATCCCAAAGAGCTTCCTCTAGCATCTTTGATGGTAGAGTTTTTTGGTGATAATTTCTCTAAGCTTTCTAAAATCCAGAAAATCTGTATTTCAGCAGTCACTCTTTTTTTTTTTTTAAGATTTTATTTACTTATTTGACAGAGAGAGATCACAAGTAGATGGAGAGGCAGGCAGAGAGAGAGAGGGAAGCAGGCTCCCTGCTGAGCAGAGAGCCCGATGCGGGACTCGATCCCAGGACCCTGGGATCATGACCCGAGCCGAAGGCAGCGGCTTAACCCACTGAGCCACCCAGGCGCCCCTTCAGCAGTCACTCTTAAAGGACATGTTTGCTGCATATAGGGAGATATACAGGAATATAAGGAATACAGGGAAACATAGGGACCTAAGGAATATGGGGGACATGGGGGACAGAAGGGGACATGGGGGCAGTAGGGGATATAGGGGATGTAGGAGGATATAGGGGACCTAAGAGATATAAAAGATATAGGGGGACACAGGGAATATAAAGGGACACAGAGAGATATAGGGTTCTGGATTGAAAGGCCTTTTTGTTTGTTTTCTACACTTTAACTCTGGTGTCTCATTCTCTTCCGATCCCCACAGAGTCTGATAAGAAGTTGGCTATTGATCAAACCATTATCCTCGCTGTGTACAGTCACTTTTCCTCTAGTTGCTTTTGAGATTTGCTTTTTGGCATTGGCAACCGTCTGTCTGATTCTGATGCATCTCTGCAGGGTTGTCTTATTTTCTGCTTGGTACTAGTTATCTTTTACTGGCAAATGCCTGCCTTCCATCATCTGGAAAACTACTAATTCATGATTCTATGACCAGCAACAAATGGTGCAAAGAAAGTGACACATCACCTTTCTCAGACCTACAGAAGCTACAGTAATTCATCAAGTCCAGCACAGCAGCATCAAGGGACGCTGAGGGAGTCCGTCAGGCAGAAAGAAGATGACGCCACAGGGAGACCTGGTATGAAGACGAGTGTGGACAGGGCAACACCACCAGGAACCCTGGCCGGGGGATGGGGTCACTGCTGTGAGGCCACTGAAGTGGCATGAAGGATTGTGACGTTATGTGAAGATGGACGAGGTCAAAACCATGCACTACAAACCCTAAAGCATGTGAGCACATATACGTGCACACACACGTGCACACAGATGTGCACACAGGCACACAGTTATACGGAACCAGCAAAAATGTGATTCAATGGGATCATAAAGAATACTCAAATTCTCCAAAAGAAGGCAGATGAAGAGGAAAAGGGAAACAGAAACGAGATAGGCAGTAAAAAACAAAACAAAACAAAACAAATAGTAAGGTTGCAGATTTAAGACTGACTCTTACCAACAGCAGCATCAGATGAGAATGCTCTGCAAACACCAATCCGGAGACCTAAGTTGTCAGGTTGGGTAAGACAGCAGGACTCAACCCTGTGCTGCCTGCCCCACACCCACGTGAGATATAAAAACACACACGAAAGCAAAAAGATTGAAAAAAATCTCGCTCACGCAAGCCAGAAGAGCTGGAGTCACTGCACTGTTAGAGGACAGAGGGGACTGCAGAGAACGAGCACAGCCAGGGACGAAGGGGGTCCCTGCACAGCCCCCAACGGGCCAGGGACGCCGAGGGCAGAATACTGAACATCTCTGCACTGAGTCACGGAGCTTCACGGCACACAGGGTGCAAGCCCCATCTGGGGTCTCGACGCCTGGGGCCTCCTGGGTTCTCTCCCCACTCACGTTCCTCTCTCTGAGGAGTGCGTCCCAAGGATTCGTTCTTCTGCGTGTTGGATAGTGATTCTGAGTTGTGTCCACCTTATGAATGTGGTCTGGAGAAGATTCTGATTCTGTTGTTTTTTTTTTAATTTAAAGTCAATTAATTAGCGTATAACGTATTACTGGCTTTAGGATTCTGGTGTTTTTTGCCAGTGGTGGGTCTCATGGGGTTCAGCTGGTGGTGATATCAACTGAGCTAATTCGACTCCCCAGGGCTGCAGCTCTAGCCTCGGCTCGGGTCTTGTCCTCGGCCGGTTGCTTCCAGAATGCTCTGCGCAGGTGGCCCGGTCAGTCAGAAAGCTGGGCAGGCAGGCATGCCGGCCCCCTGCATGTTCCTTCCCCTTCTGGAATCCCCAAACTCCCCCAGTCATATGTCCTCGTTCTCCAGGAGGTGAGGCCCCGTTTGCCCCACAGACTGCCTCCCGCACTGTGGTGTGTGGGCCTGGCTCGAGGCCACCCAGAGAGTCCTCCTCACACTAGTCCCCCATCTGCTGCAGCAGCTCGTGACGCCTCAGGGCCCACTCCTGTCTGCACTCCGTGCAGATCTCCTGGTCGTCTTCCTTGAAGAAGAGACTGTGGCATGACCGTACAGAATCACTGCAGGAAGCAGAAGCAGCAATTAGCCATCCTCCTTCAGACCCCCTTCTGCAGGAACCTTGCATCTGGTGAGTCACACTTGGGGAAAGCGTACATGTCATCGGTTTCAAAGGTCACGACGGGCCCACTGCCCGGGTGAGACACGGGGACCCTGCAGCCCCATGAAGGGCAGAGATTGCTGGACACGGTCACTGGATGAGGGGCGGACACCACAGAGAGACGACAGGGTGGAGACAATGGGGCAGAGAGCCTCCGGCAGGCCCCTTCTGTTTCAAAGTCTGGGTCTCGACACAACAGCCAACTCTGGCCAAGGGCACGTGCACCCCACGCCCACCTCAAGAGTCTCCTCCGGGAAATCCCTGATGTCCTCCCCGCTCTACCTCCCGCCACTCCCCAACCCGGCCCCCTGCTCAGCTCCCTGAGGCCTCAATTCCCCTCCACACCCACCCCCCAATCAGTGCCCCTCACAGGGCCCTCCCTGCTCCCTCCAGCCCCCATCCTGTCTCATCCCTCGACTCCCCAAAGAAGCCTGTCCTGATCCCCCCGCCTGAGTGAGTGGCCCTCTGCTCTCCTTACACTGCTCTTGTCTTCATCAGCAATGGAAGTTACAGGCCAAGGTGGGTGCTAGTGAGGCAGGCTTCCGGGTTCCAGCCAGCACCTTGACAGGCAAGGGCCACAGAGAGGCTCCACAGCTCTGCGGTGGTCAGTGAGAATGAGAGGGGTCCCCTGGCTCTGCTCTCCCGACACGGCGCTACATCAATCCTTGCTGGGCCTGGGGCACCCCGGGGTCTGCCCATGTGCCCAGGCACCAAGTGCAGATTGGGGTTAATGAGCTGGAGGCTCGGGGTCCCCTGGGGCCTCCCAGCCTTGCAGAGGTGAAAGCAGGAGTAGCCCCTTGGAGCCTTTCTCAGCCTTGCCTTGAGGAGGGTCCAGCACCTAGGCAGGGAGCCTCTAGGGGGGATAATGGCCTGAGCTCCAGGTGCTCTTGGCCATCAGGGTCCACCCTGAAATTAATAGAGCAGGGTCACTGGGAGGCTTGGGTGCAAGGCCCCTGACTCTGGAAGTCAGCTTCCCTGTCCCTAGTGGAGGCTCAGTACTGGGCCTCACAGACCCCACTGGGTTGCCCAGGGGTCTCCCTGCCCAGCCTGGGTGACAGAGTGGGAGGAGGTAGGAGGGGACCCTGGGCTGGGGAGCCAAGTGCCCCAGGCTCTGCTGGCCCTGCCACAGCCCTGGGACATCAGGGCCTTGGGACATGAGCTTAGTGGGAGTGCTTGCCACCTCAGGACAGATGGGACCCTCGGGCTGAGGCGGCTCGACACCCTGGTCAGCTGGCCACATGGCTCGAGTGAGGAGCAGCCAGACTGGGGGGGACGCAGACGCTCCTGGGACACCGTGAGCCGGGCCTCGGCTCCCACCACTACACCCCTGTCGTCTCAGGAGCAGCCACGGGGCCAAGAGCCCTCTCTCATTCCTGATCCTTGACTTTGAGCTTGTTCAAAGCTGAGGGCCCACGGTTCACAGCCATGGGAAACACTGGGCTGTGTGAGGCTGAGTGGGTCCACCCGCCCTCCTGAATGGATGTGGCACGTACATGTGCACAAGGCATCTTTGTTTCACCAGCCCACACCCACTGGTGTGAGTTTCAGGGACCAAGCAGCACCCGGGCATTGTCCCCACTCTACTCCCCACCTCCCCCTGTCCCCTACCCTCCTTCCCCCAGCCCTCTCCCTCCTCCCCCTCCTCCTGCCCTCAGTACCCCCCCTTCCTGCACCCCAGTCCCCTACCCCCTGCTCCTCTAAAGCCAGGGTCACCTGGGTCACCAGACAGCTCATGTGTCACTGCAGTTTCTGGGCTGTGGTCTTGACTCATCCTATCTCTGCTTCTTGACTCATTGCCCCACGACCTTCTGGAAAAACAACAGTCTCAGCCCTGGATTAGCCCCTGGTCCCTGGGCTTCTTCCTGATGCTTCTCCAGTCATCTAAACAGCCTAGTCTCTGTGTGCCATCTTTTCTTTAAACATTTTTTGAGCAGAGCTGATTTTAAAAACTAAGTCATGCCTATTTTGGTCAAATGCAGTGACCTCTCCCAGATTGAGAAATAAATCCGTTTATTAAAAATAATTCTGTTGTGGAATGCCTGGGTGGCTCAGTCGGCAAAGCGTCTCCCTGTGGCTAAGGTCAGGATCCCAAGGTCCTGGGATCGAATTCTGCATCAGGCTCCCTGCTCAGTGGGGACCCTGCTTCTCCCTCTCCCTCTGCCTGCCACTCCCCCTGCTTATACACTCTCTCTCTGACAAATAAACAAATAAGATAATAATAATTCTGTTGCGATGAGAGCAGGGCTGAAGCCAATCGGAGCCGTAGTTAGTGTGAGCCCCCCAGGGCCCGCAGAGCTACAGAGAGCAGCTGCTGCCCCTCTATGCCAGGCCTGGATTGTGGGAAGAGAAAAAAAGAAAGACAAAAATTGACAAGGAGAAGGGGTTGGCCAAGGAGGTCCACATAGATGGCCGTGGGGCAGAGGGTGGAGGAGGAGAGACAAAGGCCACAGTGTGGGGACCTTGAGGGGTGGAGACTGGCCTGTGCCGGGGCTGTGCCTGATATGGGGACACCAGCAGCGGCCTGTCCTGCTGTGACTCGACTGGCAGGAAAACAGAGTGGGAAACGCCCCTCAGCCGGTGTGGTCCAGGGACCCCTACTGAAGGCTGGACCTGCAGGCTGTGCCCACGCCACCCTCTCAGGTGCCCATGGCCACGGGGCATCACCACAGCCCTATCGCCGTAAGCGGTACTGCAGAGGTATGATAAAAGCCATCTGTCATTGATAAAAGGCGACGTCGCCTGTTTGCAAAGCCATAAGCCATCCTGGGGCTCAGCCAAGAAATGGCCTATAAAATCCTGAGTAATGACCTCAAAGCATACTTTCCAATATAAAGAATATTCTAGGCAGCTGTTTCTAGGATTTATCTGTGGGCGGTAATTTTATTCCCAGAACGATTACCAGGCAGTGTCTGATGCCCCTCTTCGGCGGCACACCCCCTCCTCCATTAGCAGCAGGAAAGCGTCTAGAACGTGTTCCACAGCCCTGGGAGCACAGGACCCTGTCCCCTGGGGGACAAGTGGCCATGCGTGCCCACGAGCCGTGCCCTCTGCCGTCGGATGCATCGGCACACGGGGGCCTGGGGAACGCCGGCTGGCTTCGGGGTCTCCCAGTCACCGGGGGAGGAGCTCAGCCCGTTACTGAATCTGTTTCTACGGTAATGCAAGAACAGCCGGTTCTGTCTGGGCTGGAGGAGGGCAGGCATCCTCCCTGGCAAGAAGCCCTCTGACCACACGGCCCGGGGCAGAGCCTGAGGTGTGCAGAGGACAGGGAGCCTCGGGAGGATGGGCCTGAGGGAAGCTGCTCAGGCCTCCCTGGGGCTTGCACCTTAAGGTCAAAGGATGCCAAAGGCCACAAGGCTGGTGACAGATCTTGAACTCCAGCCCAGACGGACTCCCTCCTGAAGCAGCTGAATTCCCAGAGAAGCCAAGGCTTGCCTGAGTACCCTGGAGAACCAGGGCTGGTGGGACCATGTCTGCCTTGGGCACCGCTTTGTAGCCTGAAGGTGCCTCGGAGGGACCCAGAAAGTGCTTTCTCTGCCTTATGTGAGGGTCCCTTCTGTTTGAGGGGGCGGAGCTACTGCTGGGTGCCTCCCTGTCCTGAGCCATAGCTAGCTCCCGGATGAAGGGGCAAGGACTGCTCTGAGGCCCTGCGTCCTGCACGCCCAGACCCCACCGTCTGCTCAGGGCATGTCTCTGGGAAGGAGAGAGCAGTGGTGTGGCGGGGAGCCCTGCAGTCTCTTCCCCAAGGACAGAGAAGCCGCCAGCAGTGAGCAGAGGCCAAGACGACTGCCAGGGTGAGGGCACACACACGGGGGCCGAAATGGGCCCCACACAGAACCAGTCAGCCAGATCCGTAACAGCAAAGTCCACACAGGCTCCTGTCAGCCAGAGTCAGTGGATTTAGTACTACTGGGAGCCGAGCTTTACTATGGGCCCAGCTGAGGAACGCCCACAGCGGCTGTCCAGTGGAACTTGCCCAAAGTCTCAGTCCTCGAGGGCCTCTTTGATTCACACTGGCCCATATTAACTATTTTAATGGGGGTCAGGTCCTTGGGGCCCCATGCTAGGTCAAGTGCCTGCACCCACCCTGGGAGGGTTCAAGGCCACATGCACCATGACCTTGGGACCTCTGGTCAGATAACATTCCAGTGGTTACAATGAGGGCTGCTAGATTTGTACTTACATCCACGTGGCCCCAGTCCCACACTCCTGCCTGCGAGCAGCCATTCTGCACCAGGAGCTGGACAAGGAGACACCATTGCTAAGCCAGGGCTCCAGCAAGGGCGGGTGGGGGTCTGTGGCACCAGGAACTACGCCGGAGGTGGCTCCCACTGGACCCGGCCAGCTGCACCGTGATTGTCATTATGGGGCAAGTGAAGGCGTACAGGTGTCTCTCTGGGGTGAAAATGGCCCACAATGAAGTGTGGTGATGCTCGCGTGCATGTATGAGCGCAGGGAAACCAAAGCGGCGACTTGTGTGCTACATGAACTACACCTCAATAACGCCGTTAGAGGGGCGCCTGGGTGGCTCAGTGGGTTAAGCCTCTGCCTTCGGCTCAGGTCATGATCCCAGGGTCCTGGGATCGAGCCCTGCATCGGGCTCTCTGCTCCGCAGGGAGCCTACTTCCCCCCCTCTCTCTGCCTACTTGTGATCTCTGTCAAATAAATAAGTAAAATCTTAAAAAAAAAAAAAAGAACACCATTAGAGTGGAGGACAAACCGGGAAAGGGAATGAACCCATGATGGCGTTGGTGTGGGATGCCGGAGACTGTGGCTGGCACCAGGTCCACCTTCGTGAGGCTGAGCAGCTTACCTCCTCACCCTGGGAGAGAAGGCTGTCCTCACCCACAGGCCGTGGGCCCACCCGACACGGGGACGTCTGCAAGGGGAGTGAGAGGACAGAATTTGAGTCTGTAGAGCACAGCCAGATACAGGTTGTCTGAATGCTTCTCTAATATTAAGAGATTTCCTGCACCAGAGGTCAGTGGCTCCTTCTCAGCTACAAGGAGGGGTCTGACTGGAAACGGGAACCGGAGGCACAGATGCCCCTGGTTCTCCTGGGTGAGAGTTATGGCCTCACCCCAGACTGGCCCTCCCACGCCACCCCACCCCATCCCCAGCAGTGGAGGGCTCACTTGGAGGCCCTCTGCCCTACTCCCTCCAAGTGGAAAATGAGATCAATCTGACAGATGGGCTGACTCTACACAAGCCAAAGGAAGTGGGAGTCTGTGTGCTCCATGAGTCATGGGGACTAAGTCAGGCTGCTGAGGGCCACGGGGCCCTGAGGTCAAGGTCATGGTGAAGATGCCTGTGGACAGGGATCTTGCTGGCCAGATGCAAATGGACACAGGGTGGGAATGCTGCTGTGTCCATGCATATGAGCCTGAGATGGTCCCAGCCCTCTGAGGGAGCCCTGGCAAGAGCTCTGGTTCTGAGGCACCCTCTGGTCATGCACAAAATGGGGAAAACAGGAGTGGCTAATAATGCAGGGAAGAGACTTCTGCAGGGCCAGCGGTGGAGGGAACATTCCTGTGTAATCAGGCTGCAGGGGAAACCAATCTTCTCTGTTCTCCAGGCCTGATGCTTGGCATTTGTGCAGAGCTGCCCTTGGATTAACACCTGCAGGCCAGAGCCCAGATGGTCCTTACACCTGCCAGACCACCTCACCGCACAGGGCAGCCCTCTACCCAGGTGGGGTGCAGTTTGGGGTGGCCCTGCTCTCCCCAGGCTCCTGGAACGGCGTGCACTGGTAGCTCCCACGTCAGAGGTACTGGGGTAAATGGGGTGTCCTCACTGTGTCAGAATCACAGCAGAATCTATGTGGCCTTCTACACTTAGCAGTTGTGAAAATGGAACCCCAGAGCAAGAAAGGGGCTGTCACACGGGCCTCACACCAGCAGGGACTTAAGCTCCCACTGTCAGTGTATTTTCATTTTTTTCCTCTAAATACACATATTTATTGAAGTGTAGCTCACACAGATAAAAGCTTCATAACTGAAAACACTTGTGTACTTCACACTCAGATAAAGAAATAAAAAGATCCCACAAACTTACAAGCTGAGGCATGGAGGAGGGAGTGCTGGGTTCTGAACTCCTGCAGCCCATTGGTGCTGCCCTGCTGTAGCCCTGACCCTTGAGGCTGTGTAAGCCCAGGCACCCGTGGGGCTGCTTCTCTGGCACCTGAATCCTCCCTCCAGTACCCCCACACACACTGAACTGAGACCCCAGGAAGACACACCACAATGGCCAGAGAATGGGGCCGATATCCTTGCAAACCAGGTCTCCATTACAATCCTTGTCAGGAGATCCGGGCGTTGGGGTGTAAGGGAGCCTGACAACTACCTTCCTGTTATAGAATCTTCATGTCTCCAATGCCTGGCAAGTGACAGGCTGGTGCAGGCAGGGCCCAAAACATGCTGGGCTAGTGACAGAGACGCTAATCAAGGTGGACACACCTGTCCACAGCAGGGACCTGTCCGCGGCACCTGTCAACGTGGCCCTGTGGGGGCTGCTGGTTGAGCCTAATGCTCAAGGTGGGCAGCTGCGCCTGGAGCTCCCCCCACCCCACCCAGAGCCTGGGCCTGTACTGAGGCTGCTCCCTTCCACAGAGGGAGTCAGGGGAGGAGGGCCATCCTTCCAGAGGGTGGCTGCTCAGGGAAGGAGCAGCATGGAAGTTAGGGAGCCCGTGGTCCAACCTGGGGAACACTCCCTGAGTGCCCCAGCTGCAGCCCAGAGGCCACAGGGTGACCCCAGAGCTATGCTGCTGGAAGGCTCCCTACCCTTTGTGCTGGGCCCTCAGAGTCTGCTCAGCGCAGGCTGGCTTATGAGGGTCCAAAAGTCACTAGGCTCTGCATTTGAGCTGATTCTGGGGCTGGGCTCCCAAGGGAAGGCCCAGCCATAAGGCAGAAAGGTCTGCTTCCTAAATGAGCCATAAGCTCCCTCCCCCTCCTCCATCCCCCTCCTTGTGTGTGCCTGATGTCATCCAAATTCTGTCTGCTTTCCTGAACCTCCCAGGTTTTTCTGCACATTTGCCTGAACTGGAATATCCTCCTATACCCGTCTACAAACTCGTAGATGCATCACATCATGGACACATTCCACTGTCATCAAATATCCTTCACAGACATGAGTCTTGATTACAAGATGGTATTGACCGGGATTCTGTCAGGGTGCAGCTCCTTGCTGGCAGACTCCTCGCCGGGTCTCCAGTGTTTCACTCTAATGAATTAAAGCTCGCTGCCCACTGCTCGGGCAGGGACTCTAGTTACCGTTCTAGGACAGCCTCCGGAAGTAGAGAGGCCAGGCCAAAGAGCACGTGTGTGCATGGTGCGTGTGCTCACGTGTGTGTGCCTATGTGTGTGACAAAGCTCGAACCTAAGCAGAAGTTGCAAGCGCAGTGCAAGGATTTTTTTCTGACTGCTCTAAAAATAATTGCTGACTGGGAGGCTCCATCACTCCCAAGTTTCCCACAAGCCAGGGCATCGTGCTGCGTCGGGATGGCCCAGCCGTCCACATCAAACCACATCAAAGCCGGGCGCACTGCATGAACCTAACCCTCAGCTCCTCCCAGGTCTTGCCGCTGGTCCAATGTCACTGTTAGAGCAGAAGGGTCCAGTCTGGACCGCGCTGTAGCATCTTCACCCTTTCCCCCAAGCCAGGAGGAGCGCTCAGTCCCATCTTGACACTCGTGATCTCAGTGCGCTGCTCTGTGCAGCGTCTGTCCATCTGGGTCTGTCTGAGGTCTCCTCGGGGTTAGATGCATCTCGGACAGGAAGGCTATGCAAGGGACTGACCACACACACATCAGATGGCCATCTGTCCCTTTGCTGACAATGTTCCTTTTCATCACTTGATTACACCGGTGTGCACCAGGCTTCTGCACTGATTTTTTTTTTTAAGATTTTATTTATTTGACAGAGAGAGATCACAAGTAGAGAGAGAGAGAGGAGGAAGCGGGCTCCCTGCCCAGCAGAGAGCCCGATGTGGGGCTCGATCCCAGGACCCTGAGATCATGACCTAAGCCGAAGGCAGAGGCTTATCCCACTGAGCCACCCGGGCGCCCCTGCACTGATTTTCTACTGAAATCTTCCATTTCTCATGGAACTCTGACCTTATTTGTGGATTTCTTTACAGCAGTTTGACGTGTGGCTTCTATTACATTCAACCTGTCCCCAATTTTACTTGTTCTGATGCTGCACTTGTCCTGCAACCGGCAGACGGGACCCTCACACAGGCTTCTGTGGTATCTGACGTGTTCCTGTCACTCTGAGAGCAATTCCTCACTGACCCGCACAGTCTGAGAGCCCCTGCTCATCTTTCTCAGATCCAGCACCAAAAGGACCTGTCAGACCAAAAAGTCCTTGTTTCTTTCGGTAAAGACGGTATTCAAGCCAGTCCCTCGAGGTGCCCCCGCACTGCCTCGATCACAACAGCTGTGAGCGGTCACCCACCATGCCGGTCACGCTCCCACCGGATGCCCCCTTGCCCTGCCCTGGCCCCTGAGCTCAGCCCCCAGAGACAGTGGCCTTGAATCCTTTAGGAAGGGACTGAATGAGAAAGGGAAGCAGAACAAGAGGGGTCAACTCAACATACTTCCTTCACTAAGAATGAAGAAAATTTGTATCTTTCCACACCACCAGCACCAGAAGAACTTGGAAATGCCTCCCTTACCAACACTGCCTATAATCCTCTTAAAATCAGTAACAACTCCTGATCTAAACCTGCTTTATCAATTTGATCAATGATGATGCATTTTTCCATGTTCACTGTTATTGTTTGCCTTACATCTCTGGCCCGTTTCTCATTTGATATGATAATCATTTTTTAGAAATTCTTACATATGATGGGAGTAGGTCTAGAAATTTTTATAACTACCCCCCCGCTTTTCATCTTTGTTGTCTTAAATTATAATTGCAATGCCGATTCTACTTTTTGTGTGCTTTCTTACGTATTTTTCTGAAGAATGTAATTTTTACCTTAGAGGTGATAAACATTCTTCTGTTGTGGCTTTATTTGGAAATCAAATCTGCCTAGAATTGATTATATTCTAAGGGGATATAAGAACATCTAATTTTAATGTATGTAGCTTATTTCTTGGCCTCATATCACTGACTGAATGACCCTTCATTGACTACTGATGATACCATTAGCATTGAGTAGATTATTACACGAATTCGGATTCTTCCCAGACTGAGCTGTGCTTTTTCACTGACACAGACGATGCCTCTTGCGCCCATTCTGAGTGACCGTAGCTTTGTACTCTGGTTTAAGACCTGATAATCTCTGTCCCAGGTGTTCTTCCCTTGGGACACTTGTGGTTCTGTGTTCACTTATTCCTCCACATAAGCTCTGAGTCACATTAGCAGGTTTAAAAAATCTAGGTAGCATTTTGTTTTGACTTACATGGAATCTTTGAAACCCAGAATGGATCCACCTGCTAGTCTGTCTCTGCCTTCAGGAGATAGTGTTTCTCCTTCACTCAGACTGTTTTAATAACCTCAGTGAGACCGTGAGCATTTTCCACATTATGCCTCTGCCTTTCCAAATAATTCCTGAGTCGTTATTACTGAGATCCGGTCTCAGTTTGGGCCTACCACATTTTCCAAATTACTACTGACTTTCTATAGGACACGTGTTCATTTTACACATTTTGTTGCCATCGTTCTCACTACATAGTTCCCCCTTACTTCCTGCCTCTGCCCACCTCTGGCTCTATGCCCCAGACACTTCTGCTCAGGTCTGCTGGTGCCAGCCACTTGGCAGGAGAGGTCCTGATGGGAAGGGCCCCCCCATGGTGGCCACAGGGGAGAGCTCCCTGGAAGACATCCAGGCAACCCTGTCCTCTGCAGTCCCTGGAATGGGCAGGGATCCTTTTCCGCCATCCACACACCCACACCCACCCACAGTCCCACTGTTCTTTCCTCACTAGAAATACCCCTGTGGTCTGTGACTCTCAGCCATGTGCCAGCTTCCTGTGCTACGGGCAATTTGTGTCTCTTTTTACTTCTTTTTTTTTTTTTTAAAGGAATCTCCTTTTTTTTTTAAGATTTTATTTATTTATTTGACAGAGACAGAGAGATCACAAGTAGGCAGAGAGGCAGACAGACAGAGAGAGGGAGAAGCAGGCTCCCTGCTGAGCAGAGAGCCTGATGCGGGGCTCGATCCCAGGACCCTGAGATCATGACCTGAGCCGAAGGCAGAGCCTTAACCCACTGAGCCACCCAGGCACCCCACTTCATTTGTTCTTTATATATTTCTGAAACTTCCAGTCTCAGTGAGAAGGAAAGGCAGGGAACAGCACCGAGCACCACCAGCCGCCCATGACCATCCTAGCCTGCCATCTCAGGGGGAGCCCTAGAAACAACTGACTCACTCTCTGACTCACAAATGACCACACTCACTACAGGAGCAAAGAAGCATAAACAAAGGCCTAGCAAAATGCCTCCCCTCCTTCCACGAAGATTGTGCATGGCAGCAGCCAGAGTGATGCTGAACAACTACCACCTCCCGCTCACCCCTAAGGACCACCGAGGCCTGGGCTCCCACAGTCAGGCTCTGGCCATGGGATTATGCGCCCCTTCCTGCACAGGGACAGCCTATGCAGAGGCCTAGGCCCCAAGGTCCCATGGCCCTTCAGGAGCTATTCTTCCTCTGATCTGCAACTGGGAGGTTTCCTGAAAATCCGTCTCTTGGTCAAGTAGATCTGGTCTTCAGCAATTGTTCCCTGGAACTCTGGATTAGAGAGTGGAGGAACCCTTGTGAAACCTGCATTGTGTCTTTCTCCAAGGACACCTCCAAAGACATTTTAAAAATACATGTGGAAAAATTCAGGCTTTCAGAAATAGTAAACATTACAAAATAAACTGCATATTTTTTTCTGTATAGAACAGAAAACATGTGGTTATTTTTAGGTTCTGGAGCTCCACCGGGAGTGAGGAGCCAGTGCCTAAACAGAGAGATCCTTTTTTTATCAGCTGCTCCAGCCCTGCCAAGAGGAGAGCCTTTGGAAAGGACGCACGTGAGCAAGGCATCATCCTCACTGACCCCAATTCCGGTCGGAGCGAGAATGCACAGCAACAATGAATGGATACGTGCTCCGGGAAACCCTCTCCTTCTTCAGCCGGATGAACCCAGCCAAGGTCTTATAGCTCCTAGACTCGGTTTCCTCATGTATAAAATGAAGATAGTGAAACTAAAACCTTAGGTTTATAATGAGGATTTAACAAGAAAATGTACCCAAACTGTTTGACACACTCAATAAATGGTCATTTTTACCGTGATTGTTACCATCAGTGTTTATCTGTGGATTTTGGTGTCTATGCGATAGATCACCTCTACAGGGAGCAGCGGTCTGGAAACTCACTCTTCCCTGGGGGAACTGTCTCCTCACCTCCTTCCTCTTGCCCACAGGAGGTCTGAGAAGGCTGGCTTTGAGAATTTCACCAAGTAAGTATCAAGGAGTTTGAAAAAGCTCCAAATGACCAAAGCTAGAATGATCTGAGGAAAAACTAATGGTTTTGCATTTGTTTTGAATTAATTAATAAGGACAGTGTTAGATAATCACCTATAGACCAAAAAACATCTAGGAGTCCATGCTGATATAAATACCCAAATAGATAAATAAATGTGAAAAAAGGAACAGTGTTTTCCTACAGAAAAGCTCTCATTAGTAAACATAGATGGGACGAAGGAAGTAAAATGTCACTAGACAAACCACCATAATAACTGTTTTCTGGTTACAAGGCAAAAATCTGAGGAGAAACGGGGCATTGGCACAGCCTGGCAGCATCTCCCCCAAGATATGGACCAACACCCTGTGCCGGGGTTGCTGAGAAGCCATTGCTCTGTTCATATTTGTAGATCAGAACTTCTCAAAAGCACTCTCCCTGCAGCCTGGGAGAGTGGTTGTTTCTTCACGTGGCTTTTCCTTTGTAAGAGTCTGGCTTTCTGCTAACGTCAGGATGGTTCTGATGTACAACACACCAAGTCCTTGAAACAAAGGATTTCAAGAACTGAAGCCTCGCAGTGAGGCTGCACAGAAACACATAAAGGGCAGTGCTGGCAAGCACACATTTCGGCACCTTCCCCGCCACTGACCCCAGGCCCCAGGAAGGGCTCAGGGCGACGGCCCCTTTCTCATGACGAGTGAGGTCGTGATGGGCTGGGGAACAGACAGGCTAAGTCTGCACAGTAAAGACTGAGCCCGGTGCCCACATCCACCCAGCTTCCCCAGAGGAGCAGGGAGAAGAGGGACACAAAAGACAGCCTCCACGGGATCCACTCATGCAGAGAGGGGGACAAAGGAGAGAAGCAACTGAAGCAATTCCATGAATATAAATCCCTACAGTATTTTCTGGAAAGGCCATAACAAGAACTAGAGATGCTTTTCTCTTGTTTTTGGACAAGGGTTGATGTTTCTCTGCAAGACAATCCACACAGGTGAGCGCCTTCTGAGGCCTGCGGTGCAGACAGGATTCACATCTGCCATCCCTCCCAGTCTCCCGTCAACAAGGGATATTATGATGTTTTAATCTCTGCCCCTCTGATAAGAGAAAAAGCAATCTTGTTTCAATTTGCATTTATTTGATGGCTTGTGCAGGGGAACCTTCTCTCAGGTCAAGTGGTCATTTACATTCCCTCATGTGTGAGGCACTGTCCACGTCTATGTCACTGTCTGTCGGAATTTTCTCTCTCAAAGCTCTTTACTCATTAAGGGTCCTAAATTTTTTTAAAAGATTTTATTTGAGAGAGAGCAAGAAAGAGAGAGAGAGAGAGAGAGAAAGAGCACGAGTGGGGTAAGAGCAGGCTCCCCCCTGAGCAGGAAGCCCAACGTGGGGCTCAATCCCAGGACCCTGGGATCATCACCCGAGCCTAAGGCAGAGGCTTTAACCCACTGAGCCACCAAGCACCACTGAAGTTGTTTTAAAAACTGATTTTGAATTAGGTATCGGCAAGACAACTCTTAAACAGAAAATAATTTTTGAACATTTGGAAGAATTCTGGTCTTCGATTTCTTTACAAATGCACTCGGTTTCTCAGTCCACTTGAGGAAAAATACTGAAACTGTACATCTTAGGAAGACAAATTAAGAATGTGGTTTATATTAAAACCGGAGACTAAAAACCCAGTCCTGAGACTGGTACTTACTCAGAGCCCTCAACCCTGTAGAGAAACATCCAGAGTGGCAACTGGAGCTAGAACTGGCCACCTGGGGATGGCGGCCATAGGTGCCATGGCCTCTGGGCAGGGTACTGACCAGCAAGGCATGAGGGGACTTTCTGGAGCAATAAACTGTTACATACCTTTACCGATGTTCTACATTTGTCAAAACCTACCAACATGAGGTGTCAAAACCTGAAGGTTTCACTGTGTGAAAAGTGTATCTCAATAAACTTAGTTAAAAATTAATGCACAGCTACAGATTTTAAGTAAAAAATATATGTAAAGTATGTTTGCTCCTTATTTATTACCTATTTTCACCAGCTTTTTAAAATTAACTGTCAGATCCTTTTAGTTTTGGAAAAATAGTCCTTCTGTTACCGCCACAATGAAGAAATAAATGTATTTCCAAGATTTATTTATTTTAGAGACATGTAGAGAAAGAGAGAAAGAGAAATGGCACATGCACAAGCAGAGGGGGGAAAGGCAGAGGGAGAGTATCTCAAGCGGACTTCGTGCTGAGCATGGAGCCCACCTGACCCCATGACCCTGAGATCGTGACCTGAATCACAATCAAGAGTTGGACACTGAACCAACTGAGCCACCCAGGTGCACCAGGAATAAATGTATTTTAAATAAAATAAAATTTAATAATTTTCATCAGTATCAGGGTTGGGAGCAGGAACCTACATGAAAGGAAAATACCAGCCACCTCAAAGTAAGAACTTTTCCACTTAGAAAGTTGACTAAAGTTGAGGGCACACAAAGGTCCTGGAGAGCTGCCTAAAACCAGAAAATGTCCCATCTTTTAGAATTCTAACATGGTAGGGGCGCCTGTGTGACTCAGACAGTGACACATCTGCCTTCGGCTTGGGCCATGATCTCAAGGTCCTGAGATCAAGGCCCGCATCAGGCTCCCTGCTTGGCAGGAAGCCTGCTTCTCCCTCTGCCCTTCCTGTGTTCCCTCTTTGTCAATAAATAAATTTTTTTTAAAAAATTAGAATTCTAACAAGGTAGAGAAAAGACGGCAGAAGCCCACCCTCTCACCTTCCTTTCGTGATGGGTGACTGATGCCCAGGACCCAGAGGGGAAGCCTGCCTGCTGGCTCCAGCTTTCTCACAGGACACCCAGGGCCTCCTTGCTGGGCACGGGGTCACCTCTGTTAGCAGTGATGGTGATGTGAATACAAATGTGAAGATGTTATTAAATGTTGTTTATCTGAAGAGACATTTTCACCCTTACGTCTGTTCCAATCAGACATGTGGCCCCTGACGGTGGATGATCTGCAGTGATGATCACAGAAGGAAATGGGGGCTGTGAGGCCCCCTCTCTCCCCTCTGCATCTGCCTCAAACTCCCCTTCTCATCCTTCCCTCAGAACCAAGCCCCCAGGCCCTGGGTGGGGTGGGGGCAGTGCTGCAGAAACCCAATACCAGGCTGACGAGGACTGCAGCTTTCTCTTAGTGAGTACTGCAGGGAAGGACCCAGGGCAGGCTTACTGTGGCCAGAGGCACTGCTTTGCTTTCACGGGGTTTCCTTGGGACATTTTCAAGTTCTCATGCACGGTGTTGACTTCTGGAGGGAGTCCCATGCACATGAGACAGTCAGTGCCTTCTCTGAAAGCCCAGGCACGACACAGAGGGTGAAGCCCATTTGCAAGTGAGGCAATGAGGCCAGGGGCAGATGGTTGCAGCCCTGGAGACTGGGGTGGCCCTCCTGGGTCTGGGATCCTGGCCCATCTCTGGCAGGGACACTGTACTGCCCTTGGGCCCCTCAGAGGCCCAGACTGATCCACACTTACAGGGAGCAGAGATGGAACCCAGGCTGGTGTTCTGGGCAGCTGAAAGCAATGCTCTCCCAGGGGTCACTTCCCATCCTCCATCTCCCAAGAGAGGAGGTTTCTAGCCACTGTGAGACTCTGCCCACCCTGAAGTTTAGACTTTACTGGGGACCCTGTGAGATCTGATGGCACAGATTCACTCTTTTCAGGAATGGAGACAAGACCCCTCAAGTAGGCTCCCCAGGGGAGAGAGACTGAGTTCCTGGCCTTGGCTTGAGAGCCCAGCCCTGCGTGAGGGCTGATTCTGGCCTCACGCCAGGACCCAGAAAGTGCCTGAAGGGAATGCAGTGAAGCTTTCACCACATCCCAGTGAAGACAGACACTTCATTGACTGATGGGATAAAGGAACAAACTGTGAAGACGTGCTGGGTGCAGGTCCATTTCTTTTGGGGTGGGGGGGGTCACTTGTGCTGGTGTAACCCTCCCCAACAATGTTGGGGCTCAGCATACACTCAGCATAGAACCAGCATAGCTGGGCCTTCTCTTGGCCATCTGCTGATACCAGGCTTGGCTCTGAGGCCTGCAGTCCTGTCCCTCTGCAGCTGCTCTGCGTTAATCCATGCACTTCCATGATCCCAGGGTCAGGGACCAGGGAAAGCAAGGAGGTCAATGTGTTGAGATGTCTGGAAACAGCAAGGCCAGTGGTGCCACAAGAGGGACCCCCTTTGGAGATTCTGGTCAAGAGGGCACCAGCAAGTTCCCGCTGCTTGTGCAGGTGGGGTGGGATGAAACATAGGTGCCCAGACTACCTACTGATCATTTTTTCAAGCTAACCCTTACGGGAGGTGGCTGAGCACAAACCCCCACATACCACCATATAGGGACCCCATGCCCATGGGCCAACCTGGGAGAGCAGCTACAGGGTGCTCTCCCCCTCCCTCCCAAGCAGCTGGAGTCTCTGGTCAGCAGAGGCCACTCTGACTCATTAGAGTATGTGCAGGAATGCTGTCCTCCCAAGGAAGCAGGTCACACACAGTGGACACAGAGCGACAATAGCTACTCTACCTGACCAGGTCCCTTTTTGGTGTTGGCATCGCCAGGATTACAGCCTTTCCAGAGGGCCCTCTGTCTAGTTTTTAAATTGCTGGTCATCATTTCATATTAAAGCTAATCTTCCAGGGCGCCTGGGTGGCTCAGTGGATTAAGCCTCTACCTTCAGCTCAGGTCATGATCTCAGGGTACTGGGATGCAGCCCCGCATCAGGCTCTCTGCTCGGCGGGGAGCCTGCTTCCCCTCTCTTTGCCTGCTTGTGATCTCTGCCTTTACAAAAAAAAAGCTAATCTTCTGACGATCTGAAGATTTGGAATATGTATGCAAGATTTAGGCAGGACTTTGGGTGTGCACCCTGTGAGTCTGCATGGCTGAGGTGCAGGGACTTGTGGCCTAACTCTGACCACGTCCAGACAAGCCTGACTGCTGTGGCCAGCACTCTGCTTGGTATCGAAGAAGTCAGCCCCTCCAGAGGGAGGAGGAACGTGTGTAGGGCTGTGGTTTCATCTTAGCATTCCTGAGTCTAGACATGGGATAAGACCTTGGGATGATTCTCAGGGTGTGGAAAGAAAGCCAAGGGCATGCAATGTGAGCACAGCCTGTCCAGGAATGTGGGCGGCAGGGACTGGGAATGTCTGTGCAGCAATGTACCTGTGCCTCTGTGGACCCCCTCAGCCATCACCACCCCTGAGGAGGCCAGGTGGCCACATCGTGCACGTTTCTGAATCCTCACTTAGTGGAGGCCTTTAAGACTGAAAGAAATGGCAGAAACTCATTTTCAGCTCAGTTGCCTCGTGTCACTGAAGGCAACCCTGTGCCCAGGGGAGCATCTCCACTATGCAGGACCGCTGGCCGACGTCCTATGCATGGTCCAGTTTCTTTTCCCAGACACTGCAGGGTCCCCCTTCTCTGCAAAAGAAACTCCCAAATCAGAGAGCAGAGAAACAGAAGGGAAAGGGCTTTTGTGAACTACCTACAGAGAATGGCAAGAACCAATGTGCAGTGTTACATACAATTTATACAACCCTGAGTGTCAAAAGGCTCCATGACGATTCTTTCTTCACCAAGATGCCCTGACCTATGCTACAAGAGATCACCTTGTTTCTTTCCAAAATATCCTAAGTGAACACTAGAGCATTTCTCTACATATTTTAATGTCAAGGTATCCCCACCACACTCCATTTCTGTTGATTTGTAGTGAGCTCTGCTGAGAAAATGTTCTCCCTGGGGTGCCTGAGTGGCTCATTTGGTTAAGCATTTGACCCCTGATTTCGGCTCAGGTCATGATCTCAGGATTGTGAAATAGAGCCCCACTTTGGGCTCTGTACTGGGCATGATGCCTGCTTAAGATCCCCCCCTCCCCACCCTTCCTTCCCCCACCTCTGTCTCTAAAAGAAAAAAAGAAGAAAATTCTCCTTAAGCTCATTGAAGGACCTGAGGCTCCCTGGGACACTGCACTTGCACCGACAGCCACCTCTCTACTGCCCAAGCAGACCTGCAGGTTCGGGACAATGAGTGAAGCTGGCATTTCCCTTCATCAAGAATGCAGGGCTGAGAGCGCCTGCATTTGGCTTTGGCTCAGGTCATGAACCAGGGTCCGAGCCCCAGGTCAGGCTCCTTGTCAAGGGGGAATCTGCTTCTCCCTCTCCCTCTCCTTCTGCCTGTGCCCCTCCTCCTGCTTATGCTTGTTCTCTCCTGCATGCGCATCCAAAAATAAATAAAATCTTTAAAAAATATTTAAAAAGTGGGGCGCCTGGGTGGCTCAGTGGGTTAAACCCTCTGCCTTCGGCTCGGGTCATGATCCTAGGGTCCTGGGATCGAGCGCGCATTGTGCTCGCTGCTCAGCAGGGAGCCTGCTTCCCTTCCTCTCTCTCTGCCTGCTTGTGATCTCTGTCTGTCAAATAAATAAATAAAATCTTAAAAAAGAACACAGAAAGCTTTTTAAAAAATAAAAAATAAAAACCAATTAAAAAGTAGTAATAAATATAATCTAAAAACAAAAAAAAACCCACCAGGGCTGTGAGTGGAGTCAAAGGGAGACTGGCACCTCCATCAGCGGCAGAAGAGCAGACTCCTGTGCTCTTACACTCTACCCAACCAACAAGCATCACTTGGGTAGGACTAGTCCCTGGCCAGCCTGATCCAGTTCAAAATGATCCCATCAAACCACCACAAAAAAGCAAAAGAGACCCACGATGAACTAAAGCAAAAATGGGAAAAACTGAAGACATTAACAACCATCCACTACACCGAACTGGTTTACACCTTTTAGGCTTCCGTTCACAGCCATCATGCCACACCAGCCATTTGTCACCAGCTCTGTTCCTCCGGTCTCTCTCTGCACTAACTGAAACCACTCCCAGCCTTTGTGTACCCATTTATTGGTCTGCCTCTGCCCCTAAGGACTAACCCTGTCTTGCCCAGCGGGGCACACCTGCCTGGAGTGAACACGCATTTTCTGGCCATCTCCTCAGTGGAGGCATTCTTCCATCTGCACAAAGGGTCTGTAGGAGCTAGAGGTGGTCCTGTGGTCTCCCCAGCCCAGGCACCACTCCCAGCATGAGTAAACCCCCATCACTGTCACACTGGGGTGAGGTCACTTCTGGGAGTTGCCCCTCATCTGCTCCCCAAGACCAGTGCCCCTTCCTCATTGCTCACCCACGAACCTCATACACGTTAAGATGTGGAGTCCGCCAAATATCTCCTAAGAGGTAATGACTCTCCCCAATTCTCATTATCAAGTAACCGGTCCACACAGTCTGAGCACGCTTGGTGCACAAGATCATCAGGGTGACTACAACAAGCTGAAATAAAGTCAAAACACAGTGGACACACTAGCAAGTGTGGCTAACTATAGGTACATGCTAGGATTTCCAAAGCCTTTTAGAATTACTAGAACAAATACTTGAAATATCCCATTGTCAACCTGTTCAGTTTTCCTGGATCTTCCCCACCAGAGTTCTTTGGTCAGATTTATGTAACTGGTATCACATGTGATGTCCTCCTTTAAGACTGCATTCTGTGTATCAGTAGCTCTTTTCCTTCTACTGCTGAATAACCGCCTGCTGTATGGGTAGAACACAATTCAGCCACTCTCTACATGGGCACAAGGGCTGTTTCCAAGTTTGGTTATTATAAACAAAGTTTTGTTTTTTTTTAAGATTTTATTTATTCATTTGACAGAGATCACAAGTAGGCAGAGGGTTGGGGGAGCAGACAGACTCCCCACCAAGCAGAGAGCCTGATGTGGGGCTCGATTCCAGGACCCTTAGATCATGACCTGAGCCGAAGACAAAGGCTTAACCTACTGAGCCACCCAGGCGCCCCATGAACAAAGTTATTGTAAACATTTTTGTACAAGTCCTTTTCAGATATGGCTAAATACCTAAGAGTAGAATTACCGACTCACAAGGTAGATAGGTACTTAATTCTGTAAGAAATTGCCAGAACTTTTCCCAGAGTGCCTCTACCATTTTACACTCCACATCTCTATCTGTGCTGCGTGGTCTAGTGGCATCTTATTATAGTGAGTCCCTTTACACTGTAGAGAAGTCCAATTTATCAATAACAGAAACAAGTTGGAAGCTTAAGATGCTACACACAGACTCACCATACGACACGGTGGCTTCCCCTGCAAATAATTTACCCAAGAGAAAAGAACACATACGTCCACACAAAGGCCTCAACGGAAGTGTCCACAGCCCAAATGTGAAACACCCATGTGCTCATCAGCAGGGAGGCTACAACACTTGCCTGACAGCACTTAGCAATATAAAGGGATCAGTTAATAGCAGAGACGTGCTGAGCGAATAAACCAAAATCCAGTACCTGCTGTAGGATTCCATGTATTTGAAATTACAGTAAGTGAGGCCAGACACTTGGTTCTGGGACCTGTTCTGAAATCGTAAGTTGTACTATAGTTGTCTTATTTTTTTAAATTCTTTTTTATTTGACAGATCACAAGTAGGCAGAGAGGCAGGCAGAGAGAGACAGGAGGCAGGCTCCCTGCTGAGCAGAGAGCCCAATGCAGGACTCGATCCCAGATCCCATGACCTGAGCCGAAGGCAGATGAAGGCAGATGCTTTAACCATTGAGCCACCCAGGCGCCCCTATAGTTGTCTTATTAACCTAGCCCCATGTTCTGTTCTTTTGTGTTTCCTTAAGCCCTGTGCATGACTTATCATTGACTTTGTCCCTGTCACTCTAACCCTTGTTTGCAACTGATTATACAAATCTGATAAAAAACAGATGATAACATTTTTCTTAAAACTATCTGATGTATACCAATCCTAGATGGCGCCTCACTGTTTGAAAGAATGTTTACCATCAGTGGTTTCAAAACTGCCCCCTCAGGGCGCCTGGAGGGCTCAGTTGGTTAAGTGTCTGCCTTGGGCTCAGGTCATGATCCCAGGATACTGGGATCGAGTCCCATGTCAGGTTCCCTGCTCGGCAGGGAGTCTGCTTCTCCCTCTCACTCTGCCTGCTGCTCTGCCTGCTTGTGCTCTCTCACTCTGTCAAATAAATAAAATCTTTTTTTTTTTAAGATTTTATTTATTTATTTGACAGAGAGAGATCACAAGTAGACAGAGAGGCAGGCAGAGAGAGAGAGAGAGAAGCAGGCTCCCTGGCGAGCAGAGAGCCCGATGCGGAACTCGATCCCAGGACCCTGAGATCATGACCTGAGCCGAAGGCAGCGGCTTAACCCAATGAGCCACCCAGGCGCCCCAAATAAATAAAATCTTAAAAAAAAAAAAGACTGCCCCCTCAAGTTTCAAGAAACCCATAAAATTCCCTTCACATATTCACATTCCCAACCAATCATATGTAAACTACCCCTAGATTCAACAAGGCAAAGCAGCTTTGGGAATGACTCCTTCCCTTCCAATAATAGAGCTTGCTGTGCTTCAAAGCCAGAGTCTCAGTCATTGGCTGCCTGTGCAGCAGGTGCATGAACCACAGGACAAATCTCCACAGGCAGAGCAAGAGAATCGGAGGCACCTGGGACTGAGGTGTGAGGAACTGGTTGGGAAGGAGCTCATGGGAACATCTCTGGTGAGGGAGAAATTCCAGATCTCAACTGCAGTCGTGGTTCCATGGGTGCTCCCAAGTGCCCAAGTTCGTCAAAATGTACATGTAAAGTGACCACGTAAGTTACACCTCAAGAAAGCTGATCTTGAAAAAGATGTAAATACCGTTTCTTTATCAAGTAACTCCCCTCCTCCGCAGCAGCACCACCAACCGAGTACCTTTGCTGTGTGTGTATCTATGGTCTTGGAGGCTGTCTGGACAACACCAACAGCCGCTTCCTTCTCTGCAGTTGCCTGCTTTGCTGCTATTTCCTGTACTGAGCACGACAAAACCTCAGAAAACTATACTCGTCCCCTCATTCACTCAACTCGTCAGGCAACAAGTGTTTACTGTGTCTGTGAGCTCCGGGCATTGGGTGAACAGAGGCTGGAGTATAGATGAGACACAGCGTACGTACACACACACACACACGCACACACACTGGCCTCAGTAACTGGGGCACAGTGTGCCCACAGAGGTCCATGCCTTCTCCAGGACCAGGAAAGGGTATAGAGAGATGCTGTATGAGGTGCAGCTCCCAGTGTGGAGGGAGGACCGAGAGACCACAAAAGGTCACCAGAGAGATGGGAGCCCGGCAATGGCAAGGAGCAATGCAATGAGGGGAGAGCAAAGCGATGAAGGGGGAACCTGGTGATGGTGGGGGAAGCAAGGTGACAGCGGGGGGGGGGGAGGGGGAGGGGGGCGATAGGGGGAAGCCAGGCGATGAGGGGGGGGGGGAGCCCAGCAATGAGGGAGAGCACAGCCATAGGGAGGAGCAAGGCGATGGAGGGAGCACAGCAACAGGCGAGAGCACGGCGATGGGGGGGTCGCGCGGCGATGGGGGGCGAGCCAGGCGATGGGGGAGAGCACTGCGATAGCAATAGGGGGGAGCCCAGCAGACCTGGACATACCTGCATCACAGCAACACCCGTCCCTTCGGGCGAGCTGGGGCTGGAGGTCCTGGCCCAGGCAGCACATGGCCCTCGTTCACTGGGGATACAAAAGAACAGTCTCGTAACTTTGACACCTGTCATATACTGACCAGGTCCGTCTGCCGCGACCCGCCAACTCCAGTTACCCCTTCAGAGGCGGTAACGGAGACGAAAAGGTAACAAACCCCGCGCTCACCTGGACCCCGGACCAGGGCTCACCGGTGACAACAGCTCTCCGGGGGAGGCGGTGAGCAGCATGCCGAGGGCCGCACGCGGTGTGCACAGGTCCACCGTTTCAGAAGGCAAAGGGTGAAGAAAGGATCCTTTGGAACGCTCATCTACACTCGCGACTAGAAAACACCACAAAATAGACTGAGGACCTACTTCTCCCACACAAGCGGCTCGTAAGGACTGGTCATAAAATCGAATTCCAACACCCCCACATGGGACAGGCCCCCAGAGGACCGTGGTGAGGGGGTGTGAGGGGAACGTGACGGGAACGTGGTGGCGACATGAGGGGACCATGGGGGACCGTGAAGGCCACGTGAGGGGGATGTGAGGGGAACGTAAGGGGGAGGTGATGGCGACGTGAAGGGAACGTGAGGAGGACCTGAGGGGAACGTGCGGGGAACGTGAGAGGGAACGTAGGGGGAACGTGAGACGTGGGGGATACATGAGGGGAACGTAAGGACAATATGAGCGGAACGTGAGGGGAACGCGGAAAAGAACCTGAAGGGAACGTGAGCAGAACGTGAGGGGAACGCGGGGGAGAACCTGAGGGGGAAGGCCGGCCATCCCCTCTCTCAACACGCAGACGGCCGCCCTCACCGCGGTCCCCGCCCGTTCCCCGCCCCCCCGGGAAAGCTCAGGGCGCTCTCGGGCGGGGACAGCAGGGGAGGGGAGGGCGCCGGTGGCCACCGCCCAACAGCCGGACGCGCGCCACGTTCGCGGGAAGCGGGAGTCTCCTTCTCGCGAGGTGACAGAGCAGGGACGCGTGGGTTTCCCCGTCGCCTCCCGATGGCGTCATAGGCCTGCGCGGACCCTGAGACTCAAAGGCGGGGCCGGCCTTGGACGCAGGCTCCTGGCCGGGGCGGCCTCGGTGCACGCACCAATAAATACCTGCGGAAGCGGGACGGGCAGCGGAGACTGGTAACACACGCCGGGGGACCGAGGGCCGGCCTCCGTGGCGGGTCTACAGTCCGCGCATGCGCTGGGCCTGCCGCCACACTGCGCCTGCTCAGTGCCGTCCTCCTCGCCTCTCGGGCACGCTGAGTCTCTCGCGGAGTTCCCGCGTGCACCGGGCAACTCAAGTTGAGGGCTCTTGGCCTGCCCAGTTAGGAGGCACACGCTGTACCTGGGTTTCCGCCTACAAAGGGCCCACCCCTCAGCCTTCCCGACGACCATTTTGTTCCGCTGCCGCCGGTGTCTCCGTGCTGGCGCGCGGGCGCGCAGACCTCGCTTTCCGTCCCCTAACGTCTCTGAGCAGCCCTGCTGTGCGGCTTCGCGCGTGCGCCGGCCTCCCCCCACCCCACGAACGCCGCGGGTGCTGTGCGGCTCCCCAGCTTCTCCTCTGTCCCAGCCGTCTGTCCGGCGGCCGGCGCCAGGCTCTGCGCATGCGCGGACCCGCACCTGAGCCCGGCGATTTCTGCGGCAGCGTTTTGGGTCACTGCAGCACTGCGCTCCGCTCTGCGCGTGCGCGGCCCGTCCAGGTCTGGTGTCTGGGTTTGCGCATCTAAGTGAGGGCCGCCGCGCGCACGGTGTTTACAGTTCCGTATCTTTAGCGTAAGGCTTCTCCAACAAGGACGTCACAAGAATTATATTTTCCTAAATAAACACATGATTTTTTTTAAGATTTATTTATTGGAGAGACAGCGTGATGGCGGGGGTGAGCAGAGGGAGAGTCCTCAAGCAAACACTCCGCTGAGTGCGGAGCCCAATTCGATCTTACAACTCTTGAGATCATGACCTGAGCGGAGACTTAAGTCAGATGCCTAACTGACTGCACCACCCAGGTGCCCACACCTAATGCTCTTTTGAACATGCTTAGGACGGGTCACACTTTAATGTCCTCGGTACCACTGATCATTTTGGCTCATTTGGGTTCTAAACACCCGAGGCCTAGTAAGGTCCTTGCTGCCTTGTGGGGTCGTGGTATTGTTTGCTGGGAAGGTCGTTTCTCTGAGGGGGTCTCAGTTGCCAGGAGCTCCTCTTGGACTTTGTGTGGGTATGAGGTCAGGAACATGGGGAGTGGGCGGAGACCCATGGGGGCCAGTTCACTGACAGACTCCGCACCAGAAGGGACTGTGGGAAAGTTTTGCTTTTAGATGGGGCAACTGGCCCTGGGTTGTGACCTAGGGGTGTCCCAGGCAAGGGCTGCCTGCTTGGCTTCACTACCTTTGCTCCAGCCCCAGCTCTGAGACCTTGCCCTCCCAAAGGCAGCCTTTCTCTGATGGCCCTCCTGGATGCATGGTGATTCACAATCCACGAAGTGGGTGATAGAGGTGTGGTCAGAAAAGCCAGAACTAACTGCCCAGTGTGCCATACAGAAAGGCCAGTGTCAGGGGGGCGAAGGGAGGGTTGCCATGTTAACCTGGACAATAATGGGGAAAGGAGGTATGTGCCATGGTCAAACAGACTCTGCACAGTCCAGGGTGAGTGGTCAGAGTGATGCCTCCTTTTCCCTCTGTGTGGGAGATGGGCTGGATGGGGCTGCAGGGACCCTTCCTGTTCAGAGTTCGCCATCTTGAAGGTGTCCCAGAGCTACCTCACACCCCACGCCTCCTGAGGTGCCCGCCCATCTCACCGCTAGTGTTTCTTGAGATTTAGGGGCTGGGACTATGGGATGCTTGGGTATTGGAATGGGGGGTGCAGGTGGGAGGTATGTCTTATCCTAATCATTGTATATGCAGGAGTGATGTACTTGTACAAAACAATGAAAACAAAGGTCAGAGAATCACGGCCAGGCCTGCAACCCTGTGTTTGGAATGAGAACAAGCAGTTTAGACCCGGGCCGAAATGTAGGCTGGGAGGGAGGACCTCCATGAGGAAGGCAGGGAAACTGGCACCTCCAGGATGGGGAGGGGTGAGGGCAAGTTGGACCTGGCAGATGAAGGGGGCCAGGCAGCCAAAGCCAAGTCCCCACAGGCAGATTTGAGTGTGTCCTACATTACAGATGAGAGCAGTATTAGACTAACATAGATATATATCAGTCCCAGAATGTCGCCTGGAATTTCTGTTATAATTTGGTTTTAGATTACATTTTTGCTTGCTCTGTCTCTTTCTCTGAAGAGTGCAATACAACATGGCAATTCTGGCTATCTCAGTTCCGGTTCATCAAGATTTTAGTGCACTGAGATTTTATTGGCTAATTAGAATTAATTGTAATTCTGGGATACTTAATAATGCCGTTATGCAATTCTCACTGTTACCCATGGAGAATGAGATCAAGTGCATATGGGGCAGACAGGATCTGTTCCTCATTGGCCACTCTAATGGGGTCACATGTAGCCCTGGGCAGGAAGCCCCAGTCACTGAACTGCCGCCACAGCCCTTCTAGAAGCCCCACACTCCATTCTGGGGAATTGAAAGCACTTCAGAGATCAAGGGAATAAGGACATAGTTGAGACAGCTCACAGAATCTTCTAGCACAATCTTTTTAAGATCCATCAGCAACAATATCCAGCCCAGACGGCTTTGTCCTGAGTTCCCTCATCATCAATATACCTTTTATCCTGGCTTACCTGAATTATTTGTGCAGAAAATGGTTTTGCCTAGCTGGGAAGACCTACCTATATGCACATTTCTTTTTAAGACCCACCTCTTTATTGTCACAGAGTTTCTTTTTCTTCCTATTTTTGAGTAATTCCTAGGAATAACACAGAAGAGGCATTGGAAATGACAGTCACCTGGATGCAGGTCCCAGTTTTTCCTCCAGTACGCTCTCCTACAATGAGGTGAGAGCGGAAATTGCTATATTTTTAGATGAAATTTCTTTGGGAACTAGTTTCTATTTTATCAGGAATCCTCTGGCTATTTGGTTTTGCTTTTTGGTTTTTTGTTTTTTGTTTTTTTGGTTGGCAAGGGTGGGGGTGACTCCAGCTAATTTTTTATGCCGATATCCATAACACTGCCTAAGAGTTTGGGGATAATGGATTGTAATGGAGAAAAGCTGTTCTCCAGTGAACATTAGAAGCAGGTCTTGGCAAATAAGGGCGCAGAGAAGATGCTAACAAACGAGAGGGGTGGCCCGCAGGGCCAAGAGAGAACATCTGAAAACAAGACAGGAATAAACACATATCTGCAGCAGGACAGCGCGGGTGCCTCCCAGGAGGAGAACTGCGCTGTGCTCACTGATCCCCACACGTCTAGGAGCATTCGGTCTGTCCTGTCTGTCGCTGACAACTTGAAGAGCTTGGTGCCCTGCCAGGCCCTCTGCCTCTCCAGCTCCTCCCAGATGGCTGTTTTCATACTACAAAGCTGATAAGCTGTCTCTTTTGTTCCATAACCATAATTAAGTCTCTCTTGGTCTTGGGTGTCTGTGTGGGAGTGTGTTTTGGGGTCGGGATAGTGGTCCCGCCACCCTTCTGCAGGCCCAGAAGCACAACCCTGAGCCAGTGGGAGGAAACAAAGCCAGCACTAGGGCCAAATACTTCTTTCCATATGAACCATTTTTTCTTTAAAATCATGCCACATTTAAATTTCTTTACACTAATAACTTTCTCTCTCAAAATTAAAATTGCTGTTCTTTTTGGTACAAGAGATTAAATCAGGTCGACATATCATAGTCTCCTTCTCAGCAGTCTCTAGGAGGCTGGTCCTTTCCAGTGACCCCCATCCCTGCCCTCATCATCCAGAATTCCCAGGACCCTGGCCTGTGGCTGCCATCCCTGAGTTGTCCCTTCCCTCCCACAGCCCCACCGTCCTGGTCTGGGATCTGCTCTGCCCCATATCTGCGTCCACAAGGGAGCTGAGAAGTGCCAACCAGGCTTACCGCTTGAACCCCAGTGGTCTGGTCTTTCTGGAGACATCTGGGAAACACGAGTTCGTGGGCACTCCACAGGGGGCAAAAGGCTAGTCCTGGGGACACGCCACCAGTCCCTGCCCAGGACACGGTGTGGGTGGCGAGGGTTACTCCTGCAAATACCAAGACCAGGCTGGGCTGTTCCCACCCCCAGAGTAGACACAGAGAACTTTGAGGGTTTCATGGGGTAAGAGCATTTGCCTAGGCTGCTTCTGAATGGAGCCTCCCCCTCCCCCCAGAATACACAGGGATTGTGCTTGTGACTTGGGTGCAACTCACAATGCCCAGGTTAATCCCAAAGATGTAAACGGGGGTTGGTCAGCGGAAGTCTGTGCAGCTAGTGACAGTCCCCACAGGCCACTGGCCACAGCCGGCCTCCTCTTGGGACCGGCCCTGGAGACCGCACAGCCATGCACAGTGGGCCCTCCTGATCACTGGTGGCTTTTCCTTGGAGTAAGGAGCCAGCCTATATGGCCCCCGTTCAAGTCCTATCAGCAGCTACAGGAGCTTTCCCCACCCACCTTCCACCATCCACATGGGCAGCCTTCCTTTCAGGCTGTAATTAAGGAAAAAATAAACATTACTGGAGACATTACAGGATATGACACTTCCTGCTCTGTTTCTGAAGCTGTAAACGTGATGGATGACCCATCGTGAGATTATTATGAAAGATGAACCCGCTTATGAATTTCAACAGAACCTAAAATATCATCAATGAGCACAGTCAGTTTAATGGTTCATAAACCAGCTGCTTAATTGTTGTGACACAGAAGGTCGAGAAAGATTGCCTGGCATTTTTCCAAAAGATGTTAGCCAAGAACATGGATTTCCTCAGTAGCCTTCCGGTTCGTTTTCCTTCATGTCCTGTGGCCGGTGCTCTGGAGAGTTCCGGGGCCTGCTTTCTATGCTAGAAATGTTTTTCTTGGGCAGCAGCATGGCTTTGCCCAAGATGTTAAACTATAGGGGAGACAGCTCTGTAATGATTGAGGATTTGTTATTCCCTATGATTTGGTTCAGCTGTGTAAACAGAAAGCCAAAACAACACTGGCTAAAATAAGCCCAAAATGCATTCTCTTTCCGGGGAAGGAAGCACGGCCATTGGCATTCCCTGCTGGCATGGAATTTGCAGTGGGGCTTCTAGCAAGCGGGAATCCCTCCATCCCGCTGAGTGCGCCTTCTGTTCTCCCTCCAAAAGTGGCTGCTGCAGCTCCAGCCTTCACATCTGGTCAGATAGCCTCTCAGGCGGCGTCCGTTCAATGCAGAGGAGAACCGTGGCAGGCCAGGCTGGGGGAGCATATGGAAGGACCCCATGGGCATAATGGTAACCCACAGCATGCGTGGCACAGGCTGGGAGTATGTGGCTGTGAGCGCAGTGAGGGGCATGTGAGCGCAGCCGTGGGGAGCTAGGACCTGGGGAAGGGAGGCAATGAGGCCACGCTGGAGCCAACCACACCGGGCACGTGGAGAAGTGGGGAGTTGGTGAGGGGTGTTTCGGGAAAGAATGGGACCCATGGCAGTGAGTGCTGCTGGTCAAGCAAAACCAGAGGGCGGCGGAGAGGGGCCTCATGGTCTGGAGGCCATGGTTTGTGGACAGAGTGCATCACAGCCACAAGGAAGGTGTGGTACTGGGCAAACCTGATGTAGGTCTGTGGGAGGCATTGTGGTTGACCTGAGGAGGCTTTTACCCCTTCTGAGCCCAGCCACAGGCCTTCCTGGGGCTCGGGGGTCTGAGTGGGAGGTGCTGGAGCAAAGACTCTCACCCCCTCTTTTTACTGTGTTCTGTTAGTCACCATGCAAAAATCATTAGTGTTTGGTGTGGTGGTCCATGAATCATTGTTTGCGTGTAACACCCAGTGCTCCATGCAATCCATGCCCTCCTTAAAACCCACCACCGGGCTAACCCATGCCCCTACCCCCTTCCTCTCTAAAAATCCTCAGTTTGATTCCCAGAGCCCGTGGTCTCTCATGGTTCCTCTCCCCCTCTGAATCCCCCCCTTCATTTTTCCTTCCTTCTAATGTTCTCCATGCTATTTCTTATGTTCCACAAATAAGTGAAACCCTATGATAATTGACTTTCTCTGCTTGACTTATTTCCCTCAGCATAATCTCCTCCAGTCCCATCCATGTCAACGCAAATGATGGATATTCATCCTTTCTGATGGCTGAGGAATATTCCATTGTGTATATGGACCACATCTTCCTTATCCATTGGTCTGTGGAAGGGCATCTCGGCTCCTTCTACAGTCGGGCTTTGGTGGACATGGCTGCTATGAACATTTGGGTGGCCCTTCTTTTCACTGCATCTGTATCTTTAGGATAAATACCCAGGAGTGCAGTTGCTGTCACCCCTCCCCCTTTCTGTTCTCTCGGCTCCTCAGGTGGGTGTCTGGTCCTTTCTGGGTTTGGGGGTGGGCAGCAGGGTATGGAGGCAGAGACCTCCCACCAAGGGGTTGCTTTGCTCCTTCTCCTGACACCTGCCAGAGAGGTTGCACGGGCAGGCACTGGAGAAGGAGTCACTGAGCTATCTTTTATTCTGCAAAATAAAAACAAAAAGCCCAGGTCCCTGTTTACTGGAAGGTAAAGAAATCATAGTTATCAAAGCTAGCAAAGTAGTCATTTAGCTTGATACGAGGCATATATTTAAAGTGTCTGAATGTTTCCTGATGGAAGCGTTTTCAAGGGCATTTCAGCGGCTGCTTCTGTCGGCCAGCCGCACAAGGAGTGGACCCCCCCTTGGAGGAGGGTCGGCGGGACAGTCCACGGGGACGCGGGAGCAGGAGAGCTTCTCCGCCAGGCACCACCCCTCCAGGAGCGAGGACCCAGGGCCTCCACTGGCAGCAGTGCCTGCTGGGGCCCCCCACGCGGGCCAGCTCGGGCCCCCCAGCACCAGGTTTCATCAGCAGACACCTCGACTTTCTGGGAGGCAGATTCCCAGGGCTCTGGCCCAACAATCTCACTGCACTGCCGCCCAGATGGACATCTTTTCACAGCTCTCAACCTAACTGAACCTCACTGGGTTTGGGCGGCAGGTTTTCTTAGAGGGAACTGTGCTCCTCTGCCTCCCACCGTGAGAGGGAACGGTGGTCTCCCAGCTGGGAGGCTGACTTGTGGAGGACCCTAGGCTCTGGGACCTGAGCACACATAGACAGCAACTCCTGGGGCTTCATCTTATGGCGGGAGAGCCTCCCTGTGCCCCAGATAGGGCTCCCCCTCTAAGGGACTAGGGACATTGCTTCTGGCCATTGGCCACATGACCCTTAGGACACCCCGCCCCCATTTCCCCTCCCCCCTGGCCCACCCCTCTACAGGACACAGGTTGCAGGGACATGGGGCATGTGCGGTCCGTCAGCAGCACCCCCACGGGCAGCCCTTCACTCCCAATTGCACTGTAAACATCAGTAGGGCTCGACCACTTCCCTGGTCCCAGTGGTCAGAACCACGCGGGCCAGTTCCACGGGGTCTCTGTGACTGGCCACGCTTACACCAGGACCGTGGGGCAGAGGAACACATCCTAGCCTGGAGCACAGAGCCAGGGTGGACAGAAGGAACCAGTCGTAGAGTGCCTCCCCATGGCCGTGGGTGTCACCCGGCCACCCGATCCTGCTGTCCGTGGCAGCACCCTTCCATGTGACCACGTGCGAGCCCTGAATTGCCGGCAAGACAAGCAGATGTGTGGAGACCTGGCCTGGGCGGGGGTGCCAGCCTGAGGCTCACAGGGTGAGTGGCTGAGGAGGCGGGGGTTGGGGGACGTGTGGTCTCTAATTTGACACGTGCCGGAGAAGGTACTCTCCATAGGCTGTGGCTGCAATGAGGTCACGGAGGAAATGACCCCCTCGAGCAGCTTCTGTGGAAGAGCACGGAGCCCTTCCTCACAGGTCTGTGGGTCAGCACGGGTGTGGGGGTGCAGGCCTGTGCTTGGGTCTGGGTCCATGGTGGCAGCAGGAGCTCAAGAAGAGAGACCCAACCCCTCACGCATATGGCAGGGCTGGCTGACATCACACCCACCAAAATCTCACTGGAAGACAGGGTCCTTCTGTGGAAGCCCAGGGCAGGAGGGCCACCTGGTCCAGGCAGCTGGGAGCCTCACCTCAGTGCTGGCTACAGTTGTGTGCACAAGCCCCGGTTCGTGCCCTGCATGAGACCCTGCATTCCCAGGGGTTTCCAGACCCCTGCCTCCAAGGTCGAGTTCTAACTGCCTGAAGCAACACACAGGCCCTCGGCACTGCCCCCACGAGCCCCAGGTTCCCACACCATGTGTTCTACCAACCCAGCACGCAGCCCCAGCTCGGCCCTCCTATCCGTCCATGCCTTCCATCTCCTCCTGGAAACGTTCTCCTAAGCCTTCAGGCCCGGGGACCTCAGCAGCCTGTGTTTGGGGGAGGGTCTCATCCTGAGATCCAGCTTTCTGGACAGAAACACTGGGACGATGGTCCCATTGGGAAGGGGGCTGAGTGCCAGGCCCTGGGCAGGGGTGGGAGGAGTTCTAGCAGGAAGGGCATGGGGTAGGTGGTATGAGGACTCCTGCCCTGAGGCTCCACACCTGCCTGACTCTGTGTAGGAAGGAGGGTGGGGAAAGTGGGTTCCAGTGGTCAAGGGATCTTCCCACTGGACATCTGCCTGGGAGTCAGAGGCTCTTGTGCTCATGGGCAGGAACCAGATCCCAGATGAGGGGGACCAGGCTCAGGGGCTTGGGTCCCATCACAGCCACACTCCCGCCTCTGCTAGCCCTGAGGACAGAGAGTTCCCCCTCCCAGGGACCAAGTCAGGTAGAGAAACAATATCTACATCCTACATCCATGAGGCTAAGGAGGGAAAACAGAATCAGCATTTATAAGCACTTACTGTGTGCTTGATTCTACCCTGGGTAACAACACAGTGCAGGCTCTGACACATGCCAGCTCCATGCCCCTGGAAAAGCCTCCTTAGTCTCCCCAGGCCTCTGTCTGCTTGTTCTTAAAGTGGGCAGAATAACCCTCTGGGCTGGGTGATTGGGAGCGTGACATGGGACCGTCCCTTTCTGGATCCAGGTCACCAGCCCGGCCCACAGAAGCAACATTGTGTAACTCCCTCTGCATCTCCAAGAGTCCTCAAGAGTCTCTCTGGGTTTATGCCTCCTGCCCAAACAGGTAGTTAAGCAACCATACACTGAGACAGCCCCCTTCCCCGATCAGTACAGAGGTCATGGTAAGAGGCAGCTCCCAAGACCGCTCTTCTGGGGCCGTCGGCCTTTGGTGCCCGTGAGCTGGGCCCCGTCCTCCTGCCTTGTAGAGATGAGACTCTGCTCCTCGCAATGTCCAAGGCAAGTCTCCAGGGCTGGTTGCTGCCAACGTTGTGGGTGGGAGCTCCCTGTCCTGTGTCGTGGCCTGGCCAGGCTGCACATTGTCCATAATCACACCTGTCTTGTCTCAGGAGGTTCTCAAGGCCCCACCAACCAGGGTCCACGGGGAGGGAAAGCCCATGCTGTCAGATAGGTGTGCCCTGTGTGCAGGGACGGCCAGCCCCTGGCAAGTCGGGGTCTCTAACAGGGTCCCTCCGATCCTGTAGAGCTATAGGGGCACGCCTGTGCCACCGGAAGGGGGCGAGGAAGGCCGTGGGGGGGTGGATTCCGAGCACCCACTCTTGACAATTCCCTAATAACTCCACTGTGATATTTTTTCTGCTTTTTTTGAAAAACCCATGAAAAGCAGAATATAAAATCATTGCCTCTAAAGCACTTGGATGTTAACAATCCAGAGGATTATTTCAGAGGGAAAACAGGCTTGAGTTGCTCCCTGCCTCAGGGGGGAGACCCAGCCTGGGAAGTCTTTAAATGGAGCCTTGGGGAACGCAAGAACCCTTAAGTCAGCCCGTCCCTGTCCTGACGCCCAGCTTGGGGGAGCATAGGTGTGTCCTTACCCCGGGGCACCCAGGCCACGTTGTGGGGAGGGCTGTGCATTAGGCAGGCCTCAGAGGCCTCCTGCCAGGGGCTGCAATTTCCTAGTCCTGTGGGCTCCAGCCTTGTTTTTAATAGCACCCACAGCATTACCAGGAGGAGGAAATGGGCCCTCTTACTCGGTGCAGAGAAGAATTCCATTAATGTTCTAAGAACTCCATTAACGTTCGCTCTGACCTTTGCTAATTCCAGCATCATTAGCCGTGCATACGTTTCAAAATCTCCTTAATGCCAAAAACCAGTAATGAGTGTCTGCTATGCTTGCTTAATGAGCCATAAAATGAACCAGTGGGTGATGTGTTTCTTGCCATCAAGCCCCTGGTTAAGTAATGGCCAGGCCGGTGCACCGAGGCTATGCGTCTTGTCACCAGACAACAGCTCCAGGCATTGGCTTTTCTAATCACAATTGATTAAAAGGCAAAAATATTTATAGGCACACAGCTTATTTTCCATTATCTTTAAAAAATTTTTTCTCAGTAATTAGTTTCTCCATCATCATTTTGAGAGAATGTTAACATCATTGATCTTTGTTTCTTTCATGATCATAAATCCCGCAGAGACTGGGCCTTCTTCCCCAGGCCTGGCTCCCACCTCCTTCCCCAAGGTCCTAACTCCCACTGGCAGCTTCCCTGCTCAGACCTGGTCTGCACGCCGGGCAGGCCCCAGTCTCTGTGTTCACAAAATCTGTATCTTCTTGTTAGGGAGAAATGTGGAAAAACACATATCCTGAAGTTGGTTACTCTACGTTTTTTTTTTTTTTTTAACATTTGCTACATCAGGTAGCATGTTTAGTTCGAGCAGACATTTTAAGTGGTTTCTGTCTTAGTGCACATATAATACTGTTTTAACCTCTAATCCACACTGTTTTCTCAAGATCTAAGTCATTTTGAAAGCTATTATTATAAACAGTTACATCATATTCCAATAAGCTTGTAAGTCAAAATTCACCTTCTATCTCTCGAATGTGGAAAGACTCTTTTCCGTCTGATCTATATCCTTCAACAGGTCATGCCACAAATATCTCTAAGAATGGAAGTTTGCCTTTTCATTGTTGTTATGTGTTTGTTTGCCTGTTTCTTCAGTTCAGTGATTTCTTTGTGGGGTCAGGGGTGACAAATAGCTTTATGGGTTTAGCTTTTCAAAAAGGCAGTGGCAGTCTGCAGGGTGGGATCCCTCTGGACGGAGCCGAGTGACAGGTCCTAGAAGAGGCTCTGGGGTTCGACAGGTCCCCTCCCCTCTGTTCTCACTCTGTGTTTCGTGAACTCCTCCCAGGCACTGCCCCATGTGGCCCCTGCCCCTTTGCATGGCCAGGACCTGGGGACTTGCTTCCAGTGATGGCTACCTCTTCCTCGGAGACTGGGTCGTAAAGGCTGTCCCTCCCGTGACTTTCCGTTTCCCCACTTTGCCCTCAGCATGATCTCTCTGGAAGCCCATTGTGTTGTGAGCTGCTGATAGAGAGACCCACATGGCAGGGAACCGAGGGCAGACTTTCCAAGGTCCTGAGGCCCCGATGAAGACACTGAAATTTCAGCATGAGACGTAATCTCCCCGAGTCCAAGCTGCGGCCAGGTCAGGTCAGGGGCTGGTCTGTCTCCCCAGACCACAGGTCTGCAGGGCGAGTTCTGATGGGGCACCTCCCTCCCACTCTGACACCCCCTGTTGGGAGCCACCTCCCGATGGTACCTGGATCCCAGGCAGAGGCAGCATTGGAGTCCCTTTCTCTGGGCTCCTCAGCCCTGGCTTCATTCCGGAAAGAGAACCTGAGCACTCCCCACCTCCTCTGTCGGGCTGGTATGAGGGGACCAGTGAGTCTCAGAGAGCCGGCATGCAGTAGGGCCTCCACACTGTCAGCCCCCAGCCTCCCCAGCCCATGTGTTCCTCCCCTGGGGCCTGACGACCTTGCACGCCCCTCTCCCACATCAAACTGTAGACAGCTGTCCACTCTCCCGGCACCCAGCCGGCACTCTGAGATGCCTGGTCAACTAATAAGGGGGTGTGTGGACCAGAGGGTCCGTCAAGGCCTTCCTGGAAGGACAAGGTCCCCGGCAGCCCTGAGGACCGTTCTCAAGGGTCAGGGCTGGGAGGCCGCAGTGTAGCCAAAGGTGCAGGGAGCCGGCAGGTCTGGGGACCGCCAGAGGTTTGGCCTGCTGTCCTCTCACGACATCTCCTCTGTTCTCCTTCCAAGGGCCTGAACCCAGATGATGTGCTGAAGAGGGAGAGGGGCAGAGAAGTGGGGTGCGGGCTCTGGGGTATGCGAGGGGAGGCTCACTGGGCCTAGCCCACTCAGACCCACCGCCCTAAATCTCCAAAAGTGAGGCTGGGCTGCTGGCCTGGGGCTTCTCCAGGAAAGGCACCCATGCCCACCCTTCTGGGTGGGGCTGGGGCCTCGCCCATCTTGCAGAGGAGCCCCATTCCAGGCCTGTGCACAGGCACACACACAGCAGTGCCCTAGAATATACGTGCATTCGTGCATACACACATGTGTACATGCACATACATGTGTGCAAAAAAGAGTGCATGCTTCGGCCTTGGCATCAGAGGAGCTTGCCCTAATTTCCTGCGACAGGATGGTGACAGGTGTGCAGCCTCCGAGGTCCCTGGGCTGCTTGGGAGATGGCCCTCTGTGCAGGTGGGGGCCTGCAGGGGACAGCCCCTTCGCACTGCCCCCTGCCCATCAGGGCCCCAGAACCTGGGCTCACTCCCTGGCTGACTGGGCACCTGCCTGCTGGCTGGCCTCAGTTTACCCGCTTGTGCTGTGAGCAGATGGACCCGTGCATCACTGGGGTCATTTCAGCTCTGGTGGTGAAGGACGCTACCCACGCTACTCAAATCCTGGCTGGTTTTTCCTGCATCCCTGCGGTTTTCTGACAAAGAGGGGCATGCTAGCACTTGAAATGTTCTCACCTCTTGCTATTTTTGCAAGAGGCCTGAACGCAACTGTTAAAAATAGAAATAATGAGGGAAGGCAGAAGCTTCTGACCTTGAGTCACGAGGCCAGGACAGGTTCCCAGGATCCTTTCCGGCTCGTGATGATAGATGATGGTCGCGCTGCATGTGTCCTTAGCTAATTTATCCTTGGCCTAGAGAGAGAGAAAGTTTTCTGCCTGCTTTTTTTCGGGGAGAGAACTGGAAAAGTGCTCTAGGCCCAGTAGCTTTGCTCGATCTGTTTTAGGTGCTCTCTGGCTGACAGGGCTGGAGGGAGCCTGTCCCAGGTGCTCTGAGCCGCCAGGCCACATGTACTGGCCAGAAGCCAGACAGGCCCCACCAGAAATCTGGCTGTGTGCCAGGAGTGACCACCCATATTCCTGCTCCCTTGAGCCACCCTGTCTCCCTGCAAAGGGACCCTGAAGGCTAAGGATCCTCCTGCACCCTCAGGAGGCTGGTTGTAGGTGAAACAAGGGCCGTCCTCCCCAATGTCCCACGCAAAGCTGTGTAGGGCCGGGCCTGGGAGGTGGCGGGACCCCAGCATCTGGCAGTGGCAGGCCTGGCACCTCTTGAAGATACAGGAGAGGTTTGCATCTGGAAGGGTCCTTGGGATCTCATACCCAGGAATATTCAGGACACCAGCTTCTTTCCACTCTTCCCGCACACACACCGCCACCCCTTGTTCCATTCTGCCACCTCTCCCAGACAAGAGGATCCCCCACTCCCCAGGAACCCTAGAGAGGGGCAGAGTTTCAGGGAAGCTGGGACCCACCCCCCACAGCACCTGGAACTGAGCTGAGATGCTGTCACCATCCAGATCTTCAGTCTGCACGGATTTAGAGCTGCTTTTTTAAAAATCCGGGACGCTGCTCAAAGCTCACAGTGGTACCTCTGCCTTCAGGTGCTGAGACTGGGAGAGATTCAGTGAGAAACAAACCAAAGGAGTTTCTTGCATGTTGTGGTGTGGAGAAGGGTGTGCAGATGTGGCCAAGGGGCGTGGGTCCACGCAGGAGGGCAGGTGGGGAACCCTGGCCAGAGTGAAGGCATGGGTGCATTTTGGAGATGGGGTGGGCACATTTCACTTTTTGCCTTTTATGAATTACTCCAAGGCAGGTTCTGGATCCGTCCCAGGAGCAATGGGATGATGGCTGGTAGCACATGTCTTCTGTGACCAAGAGGACGCTTTGGCATGGGTGTTCCCGCCGTTCTGCTGCCCTAGGTTTGTGGGATTCGAGATTCACTGTGTGGTTGATGCTGCAGGGAGGAGGGTGGGGGTGGGGGTGGGGGTGTGTGTGCGTGCGCACACACACACACACACACACACACACACACGCAGAGCCACATGTCCATGCGTGTTCATGGGTGTCCATGTGGGAGGGTCCTACCCAGATACTCAGCTGTCCTCCCTGCCCTGAGCACCCTCGCTGGGCTCCCCAGAGCCCATGGTTGGCTAGGGCGTCTTGGTGAGGCCCAGTCCTTGGCTGGCACTTCCTGCTGTCACGAGAGAATGGCTCTCTTTGTCCTTCCTCAACAAGAACTAAACCTCTGATCTGGGATTCTTGGGGTTTCCTCTGCTCAGCCAGGAAGATGACAATAAGGCAAGACCCCACCAGGCTTTAACACGGTGTCCCAGTGGTGTACACCGATGAGAGGGGTCCGGGAGTCTTGCTTTAAAGCTCGGCATCAGCTCCCCAAGATGGCCCGGGAGACAGATGCCAGCCAGATGGCCTCTGGGAAGCCGGGCTCGCCTGCGGTCGGCTCCTGTCAGGTCTAATGATTCCAGAATCGGGGCATACAGGGCCGTTCTGTTACCACACCAGTCTCCACAGGACAGAAAAGGAAGGAAGACATCTGCAGATGCCCAAAATAGAGAATCGGTTGAGTCACCCTAGGCCAGAAACAAGTGGTTTTGGTGAAGGAAGAGGCCCGAGGTCCTGAAGCTGCCAGGCATCTGCAACCCGGCCTCAGCCATGTGTTATGGCCAGAGCAGCCTGGGCTTTGGACCCCGAGTCCTCGAGACTAGCTGGACTCACCCATGCCCTTGAGAGGACACAGAAATGGCCAGGGGTGTGCAGACGGCACAAATGCAGGTGACTCCTTTTCTCAGGAGAGGCTGGGCATGGGCCATGGGGCAGCTGGTGGGAGTCAGGCCACGGCTGGTAGGTCAGCACCCGGGGCTGGTGGAAGGCTCTCATTCCTCGGGGAAGCCCCTCTGGGTTTCTCCTCCGAGAGGAACTTGCTGGCCCTCCACCTCCACTCCAGCCTCTCCCTTCTCGTTTCTCTGATGACATGTCAGCCCAGGGGGTGCCCCTTTGATCCCGGCACCAGGTCTGGGCAGGGGGTCAACCCCCTTCTATCTCACTGATGGATTCAGACTCTCGGATAAGCTGAAACCCTAGTCTGCTCCCCGCACCCATTCATATATGGAAAACTGATGCCCAGGGGTATGGTGTCAGGAGGTGGGAACCCCAAAGGATGGCATTAGTGCTCTCATAAGAAAAGACCCCAGAGAGCTCCTTTGTCCTTTCGGCCACACTAGGAGACGGTGTGAAGATGGCCATCTAGTGTCCAGGAAGCAAGTCCTCGCCAGACATCAAACGTGGGGGTCGGTGCCTTGATTCTGGATGCCCGGCCTCCAGCCACCCGAGCGGACTCGGACACCTTCTTCTGCACCCTGCCTGCAGCCGGCCCGGCCCGCCACCACCGTGCTGGGTCTGGGGGACGACCAGGGCCCGCAGGAAGCGGCAGACCGTGACGGCAGCAATACCCGCAGAGCCCGGGCTTGCCACCCAGTTTTCCAACAGAGACCAGGAGGGAAGGCGGAGCTCGGGGCTGGAGTGCCGAAGGAGGGACGGCCAGTCTGCCTCTTTCACATCCAAGGATCTCAGTCCCTAAGTGTTTAAAATAACACCAACCGTATCCCAAATAGTTGCTTTGTCCCTGATTCAGCAAGCACGACTGGGTCCGTGGTTCAGGCTTGGCCCTGTGCCTGTGTGTGGGTCTGCTCCTCCCCCTCTGGGGTCTCCCTGGTGGGAAGGGGGGAAACACTGGAGCCCAAAGGCCGGGGTGCAGCGGTCACCTCTCAGGAAGTCAGGAAGTCCTGCCCCCAGGTCACACCCGAGCCTCTGTTGTTCTGCAGTGTTGGCCCCTTGCTTTCCCCAAGCCCAATTCACTGGGCAGGCCACACCCCCCTCCCAGTCCTAGGGCTCCCCCAAACCCACCGGCAGATCGAGGTGTGAGCACCCCACTGAAGAGTCACCATGGGCCCCCAGGCTGCTGCTGGCCCTTGGCTCCTGCACTCCCCCTTTGCACTTTCCCCATGCCGGGTCCAAATCGCTGAGGCCTCCCAGAATACCGCAATCCTTGCAGCTGTGTTCTCCAGGGACCAGCCAGCCGGATGGAGGAGGGTGTGCTGGGCGGGGGAGACAGACCAGGGGAGGGGGCAGCATTTTCCGGGAGGTGTCAAAGGCAGTCTGGGCAGCCCTGGGTCCCCTGAGGGCTGGGGCTGGGGGTTTTCTAAAGGGCACCCCGGTGTCCCCCAAGGCTGTCCGAAGCTCCTCCTCATCTCCCCGGAGAACATGAAGATTGCCCTAAGGGCACCAGCACGGACCATGGTCAGATCCCATCTGGGGGACAGCAGCCTGGAACAGGCTCTGCTCAGAGGGACAGAAGAGATGTCCCCTGGCCACAGGGTGGGGAGGGCGGTCTGGGAGGTTCAGGGCAGAGCGCCTGCCGGGGTGCCTGGGGTGCAGACCCTGAGACCCAGGTGATGAAAGTGCTCCCGGGGAAAGTGAGCGACCTCTGGGGTCCCTTCGAGAAGCTTCTGAACACCCCCACACCTGTCCCTGTCCCTATTTCTACTGCGGTCCCTCTGCCTCCCTGCTTCTAGATGGGCTCCATCCTGTAGCTTGTCCTGCCTTGCTCGCCCTGGCAAGGTTCTTTCTCTGCCCCTCAACTCCAGCAGCACAGTTTGGGCCCTGACCTGCTCTCAGGCGGCCGAGCTCTCCCGCAAGCCTTTGGATGAGGAGCCCAAGCTGAATTTGGGATATTCAAACCATTCCTCTTTAGTCCAGTGCAGTGATTTCCCTGGACTGAGAAATCTTTCCAACCCTGTTGTCGTGCCAGGAGGCGCTGGAGCAGATCTGAGCCCCAGTTACGGGATCCCCCGGAGACAGGCACCCATCCAACAGGGGTCCAGGGGAGAGACGGAGGAGAATGGGGCTTTTGGCCCTGACCACTAGACACAGACCTGAACTGCAGGAGCTCAACAAACACTGATTTCTGTCTTTTGGTAAAGAAAGCAGGTTGGGCAGAGAGGTCCACGCAGATGGCCATGGGGCAGAGGGTGGAGGAGGAAGGACAAAGGCCTCGGTGCGGGGACCTTGGGGGGTGGGGGGCAATAGATCCCCGTGGAGACTGGCCTGTGCCGGGGCTGTGCCTGATACGGGAGCACCAGCAGTGGCTTGTCCCGCGGTGACGCAACTGGCAGGAAAACAGAGTGGGAAACGCCCCTCAGCCAATGTGGTCCAGAGACCCCCTACTCAAGGCCAGACCTGCAGGCTGTGCCCACGCCGCCCGCTCAGGTGCCCATGGCCACGGGACATCACCACAGCCCTATCGCCGTAAGCGGTACTGCAGAGGTGTGATAAAAGCCATCTGTCATTGATAAAAGGCAACATCGCCTGTTTGCAAAGCCATAAGCCATCCTGGGGCTCAGCCAAGAAATGGCCTATAAAATCCTGAGTAATGACCTCAAAGCATACTTTCCAATATAAAGAATATTCTAGGCAGCTGTTTCTAGGATTTATCTGTGGGCGGTAATTTTATTCCCAGAACGATTACCAGCAGTGTCTGATGCCCCTCTTCGGCGGCACACCCCCTCCTCCATTAGCAGCAGGAAAGCGTCTAGAACATGTTCCACAGCCCTGGGAGCACAGGATCCTGTCCCCTGGGGGACAAGTGGCCATGCGTGCCCACGAGCCGTGCCCTCTGCCGTCGGATGCATCGGCACACGGGGGCCTGGGGAACGCCTGGCTTTGGGGTCTCCCAGTCACCGGGGGAGGAGTTCAGCCCATTACTGAATCTGTTTCTACGGTAACGCAAGAACAGCCAGTTCTGTCTGGGCTGGAGGAGGGCAGGCATCCTCCCTGGCAAGGAGCCCTCTGACCACGGCCCGGGGCAGAGCCTGAGGTGTGCAGAGGACAGGGAGCCTCGGGAGGACAGGCCTGCGAAAACCTGCTCGCGTTCCCTTGGAGCTTGTGCCCAACAAACAGAGGAGACTTGGAAATTTTTTTTTAAGGTTTTTTTTTTTTTTAGATTTTATTTATTTATTCAACAGACAAAGATCATAAGTAGGCAGAGAGGCAGGCAGAGAGAGGAGGAAGCAGACTCCCTGCAGAGCAGAGAGCCCGACGCGGGGCTCAATCCCAGGACCCTGGGACCATGACCTGAGCCGAAAGCAGAGGCTTTAACCCACTGAGCCACCCAGGCGCCCCGAGACTTGGAATTTTCATGATTTGGCTGAGGAGGTTGTCAGCACTGGCTGTTGGGGTCAATGGCCTTCTTCGCACAGCTGATCCCCTGGGGAACCTGACATCCCCATACAAGGCAGGGTATCGGCAAGGAACATGTGCCCCAGACCCGGAAATTCTAGGGCTTTGTATAAGAAGTCTTACTGTAATTTAGTCTCTCACTTGCCTCCAAATATCAGAACTTACTTGTCTAATATCTGCATTTTCATCTCTAATCCGCAAAGCCGTAGATTACATTACGCATAAAATAACGTTTGATGAATGCCTTTTAATTTCACAGAATGCCTCTTTCTAAAATTATTCCCTTCCACCCAGGAAAGGACAGAATGATGTCACTGGCAACTTGGAGGTGAGAGTGTTTTGCAAGTTTTACCAATTTTGGCTTTTTCTCTTCAGAGGAGCAAACACGGATGGACATCGGACTGATGTCCTCAGTTGTTGAGAGGAAGGAGACAATGTAAGTGATACCACGTTCCTTCACTCTGTCCCTGTCCTCCCCCAGACTCTCCCCTTAGCAGGGGGCGTGGCTCCAGTGGTTGGTGGTCCCAAAGCAGCGCCCCAAGTGCCTTGCCGTCTGGATCTGGAGGCATCTGCCCCCAGATTCTCACAACTCTGTGTCTACCATCTCTGATCTCCAGGAGGCCCCAGCCTCTGCGGAACCAAGAACACACTACGGGCTTCCTTGTGGCTGGCTCCCACCAGGCTGCACTCGGCTGAAAGCTTTCATTTACAGAAGAGACCCAGAAACAGTTCCTTGGGTTTACTGAGCATTTTCTGCACTGCGCACAGGCCTGAGCCCTGACCACTTGGAGCTCTGGCTCCCAACTCGGACACGGAGACTCTACACTCCAGGGTCCTTCCCACAGCCCTGGGAGGAGGAAGGGGACGCCCGTCCACTCTTGCTCAGGGCAGAAGCCAGGCTCAGAAATGCAAGCAAGTTTGCACGCCTCGTGGGTGGGACGTGGCCGCAGCTGGATATAAACCTGGCTAGTCTGACCCGGAGCCCTGTCCCTAATGACCCACCGAGGCAAAGAAGTGTGGCTCCCCAGGTATGGACTGACCCACAGGGCAAAGCGTAAACATTACTTTCACAGCAGGGTAAACCAAGGCCCCAGAAATGTATCCGCATGCTCACCATTACTTTGCAGTGAGCGATGAACCCCACTAGACCCAGGTCTTCAGGGCTCCCTGCTCAGCTGTGTCCACAGTCCCCCCGCCCCAAGCACCCTGTCCCGGGGGTCAGTCCCCAGCCGCAGTGCACAGGCCACTGTGGGAGGAAGCTGTGGGTCTTCTCCCTTATAAGAAGTAGTAACAGCCCCCATGCTTTGTAAGGGCGATTCGCTATGTGGCCGCTATGGGAGGCTATTGGGGGGCACCACAGCCAGCTCCTCTATCCTTCCAACTGTGGTCCCCTCTGAACTGGTGATGTGGCCCCCGTGGAGGTCTGCCCCCTCGTTTTTTAAGGCCAGGGTCTGCAGGGGAAAGATCCCTCTCCTACCCCTGAGGCCAGGTTGGCTATGTCTGTGGGCTCTTTCAAGTGGGTCCCCAGGAAGGACCTGCCTCCCTGACACCAGGAGGGGGCCTGAGTGCCTCTGGCCCCTTCCCATTATGCCCAGGGTTTGCCTGGTCCTGCCGAATGCTCAGGAAGGAGAGACCCTGGCCATTTTTTGGAAATGTTTCAAACTATTAGAATTTGCTATTTTCAAAGTTCAGTCATTGCTCTAAGTGGCTTCTTGGTAGGAGTTCCAGGTGACAGGATAATGCCAGGCCTTCCAGCAGGGCCCTGTCTGGCTCACTCCTTCTCTCCCCTGAATCCCTAGCAGAGGGCCTGGCACACAGTAGGTGCTCAGCAAACAGTGGCAGGTCCTCAGCAAACAGCGGTATGTCCGCAGCAAACAGCAGCTGAATTGAACAGGTCTGGGTGACCTTTACCCCCTTGCCCCTGTCCCTACCACACCGAGCACCCTGGATGTGGGGGTAGGGGGAGGTGACAAGACAAAAGGGACATGAAGCAATTGGGACCCAGCCTCCTGCAGAGGCTGGTGCAAGTCATGGCAGGAAATGATGCTCACTGAGAGGATCCTGAGAAGGTGAAGCTCAAGCCCAAACCTCAGGAGAAGGAAAGAAGGCCGCATGCGGTGACCTCTAGGAGCGGGGTCACCCCACTGACCCACCAGGGTCTTCCCAACTGAGCCAGCCCAGATGCTCAAACACGTCCTCCTTCCTTCCCATCTTCAGCGGCTGACAATGTGAAATCTGGGATTCTCCACAGGATCACGCATTCCCCACTAGTGTCCTACTGGTCACTAAGCATGGCTCCCATGACCAAAGGGTGACACGCCATAAGAATCTTCTGGGACTCCAAGTTGTTCTCTTCCAAGGAGCTTAGCAAAAAGCCCTGGGCTACCGCCTGCATGTGACCTTGGGTCCTCACTGGGAGGCCCAGTCTCCGACTGGTCCCCTAGTGCTGCTTTTGCCCTGTGATTAGAAATTACAGCTGCTTTTTGCTTCACTGACCCCAAGTGAGTCTGCTGAGGGCAGTTCTGTCAGCAGGGTGAAGGGTGGCAAGCGAGGGTGTGAAGATCTAAAAGAAATGAGAGAACAAGCCCACAGACATCTGGCCATAGTCCTTCAACAGTGCATGCAAAGGTCCTGGGTAGGCACCTGCTTGCCTAGGAAGGAGAGGAGGGAAGTACAAGACAAGTCAGAGAGTGGGATGGAGGCTGATCCTGGATGGCCTTGCAGGTCGTGGGCAGTGCTTTGGATGGAGAGTAACTGAAGGGCTTTGGGGGGAAAACTGACCTACTCTCTGTCTTAGTAGGATCACTCCGATGTCCTGTGCAGCACGCAGTGGGAGTGGGAGGGCAGGACAAGGATGGAAGACAGGAAACCAGGGAAGAGGTTATCCCAACAGTCCAGGCGATTGACTCCGGCTTCAATCAGCAGCAGCGGTGGTAAGGACGAGTTTTGGAAAACTGCATTAACAGGATTTATATCCAGGATAATTCCAAGATGTCTCGGCCCATGCAAAGATTTGACCAGGAGGGGTCCTGGGGTAGTGGGGGGCGGTGGTGAGGGGTGGCAGGCAGATTCTGGTCTAGGGCATGCTAGGTTTGAGATTTTCATCAGCCATCCGAGTGGAGAAAGCCAGCTGGCGTTCGGCCTGCGGACGTGGAATGGGAGTGCACCAGTGACTTTCAGTGGGACTGGAGGAGACACCGGGGACACGTGGAGACAGGGGTTCTGGGTCTGAGCTCTCATCTCCAGGCGCAGGAGCCGGGTTATCAGACTGCATAGCGAGGGCGGCCGAGAAGGAGCAGTGGGGGTCGGAGGGGACTGGGATCTCCTCAGTGGTTCGGATGTTAGGGCTGGAGCCAGGGAAGTGGGGGGCCCGGAAGCCCCAAGCCACGAGGACATGGGCGCATGTGTGTTTCAGAAGTGCTTCCTCCCTGCGTAGAGTGTTTGTAACAAGCCTCTGGTGAGTGGTTGGAGCAGCAGGGTGCGTCGGAGAGAGGCAATTTCCTACCCTTCATGGTTTGTTGGGTATGTTAACACCGACAAGGGCTGAATTTTACAAAGTGGATTTTTAGCACCTGTCGAACAATCAGAGGATTCTCTCCTTTCTCTATGAAGCAAACGGAGTGGCGTGCTCGCTGCTTAGACGTGGGATGGCCTTATCTGGGGACATCAGTGTCTAAAGTGGCCGATGACTTTCCACCCTTTTCCTCCACTCGGGAGCAAGTTCTGTAACATGCCAAATATCTGTTCTTCAAATGTCTGATGAAGGTCTGGCTAACACTTCTGTGTTTAGGGATAAATACTTGACCGTTTTTCAACTTCTACGATGATGTGTCTAGCCCTGTTTTCTAGACCTCCATTTGAACTTTTCTTTAAAAACACCTCTTCTGTTTGCATCATCAAGCTGGCATGGAGGCACTCTCTCCTCAGGGACCTCCGCCCAGCCCTACACCTCTCTCCAGGGCTCTCATCTGCGTCCCCTCCCATCCCTCACTCTGGCCTCACCACTCACTGTCTCTCCCGCTGGACTTTTCCATCTTCTTAGCCACCTCCAGCCCTGTTCCCTTTCTAATGCACTTGCTTTTGGTTTGCTCTGCGTTAATTCATCCCTTCTTTATCTGGGGTTTTTTAAATTGCTCTTCTAGTTTCTTGGACGGAAAACTCAGTTCACGTACATGTGGTCATTCCTGTGTTCTAGTGAGTGCAGTCATCACCCCAACCTCCCTCTGAGCACCCTTTGGTTTTAATGGGTGCTCTTCTCACTTGTTTTCATTTTCATTTTTTTTGAAGATTTTATTTATTTATTTGACAGAGAGAGACCACAAGTAGGCAGAGAGGCAGGCGAGAGAGAGAGAGAGAGAGAGAGAGAGAGAAGCAGGCTCCCTGCTGAGCAGAGAGCTGATGCGGGACTCGATCCCAGGACCCTGAGACCATGACCTGAGCCAAAGGCAGAGACTTAACCCACTGAGCCACCCAGGCACCCACTTGCTTTCATTTTAAAGAGTATGTAATTTCTCTTCTGGTTTCCTTCATGACCCCCCAAATTATACATACGAGTTTTTATTTGTAGTCTTTATCTCGAGGTAGAAAAATTTTTAAAGCTTAGCTCTTGTTTCTGTTAAACTGCGTTGTGTTCAATGAAGGGACCACAGGTCATGTGTATCTGCGTTTCTCTGTCAGTGTGTCCATGCACACACACCGTGAACAGACGGTAGACATTTGCCTTTGCAGTTTCTTAACATTTTCCTTATGGTCCACAGATGGTCAGTTTTCGTGGCTATTCCATGTATGCTAGAATATAAATCATGTATTTTAAACGATCCAAAATCTCCAAAGTAAAGTCAAGCTTTTTTATGGTTTTATTTGTTCATTTTTGGCTTCTTGACCTGTTGCTTTAAATTAGAACAAAGAAGCTCTCTTTTCCAAAGACCCCTCAGGCGATGGCCTGGTGGCTGGAGAATGAATGAGCCAGAGGCCCCACCTTGTCCCCCCTGCTCCAGGGGGAGTGGCTCAAAGCCAGCACAGAGGATGCTGGTGTCAGCTCACTGTCTCCTGTGGGGGCATTTCTCCCGGTGGTGGGCCTTCCCTGTGTAAGTTCCACTGCCCAGGCCCATGAGCCTGTCCCCCTGCCCACCAAGTCCAGTTCCACGTTGCCTGGTGCCAGTGGACAAGGGTTAGAACCGTACACCACATGATGCCTGGACACGGGTCCCAGGTGAAGACCATGACCTTCTCCCTGCTGCCTGCCTGCCCCCAGCTCCCAGAATAGCCTGTGGCCAGGACTGGCCTGTGGTCAACAGCCCCAGAAGCCTCCCTGCTGGGTCCTGGATGAGTAATCCTTAGGAAAACATCAAGGGACTGAGACATGTCGGTGCCAGGACCTTGTGGGTGGGTCCCTCTGGGCCTCCCTCCTGGGCCCTTCTGGAATGTTCTCCAGCCATTTGGGCAGGAAAACCAGTCATCCTCCGCTGCTGGGCCTGCAGCTCCCAGGACAGTCTTTCCCCAGCAGCTCTGCTTCGTCACCTGTTACACCAACCCCAAAGTCTCCTTGTGGTGGGGTCCCACATCACAGACGACCACTGTTCTGCTTCCCCCATCCCTCACTCCACAGCCAGCACTGTGCATCTCCTACACTGGCACTCTTCCCTGGCCTCACCTCTGCTCTCCTAAAGGAGCCCTGTATTCAGGGCACCTCCTCGGCCAGCCCAGCTGGGGGCTTCACACACCCAGGCGAGGTTCAGGGTGGCAGGCTCGCCTCCTTTGTGCTTTAACCAAGACCGAGGAGTGACTGGCGGACTTCTGGGTTATCCTAAGCACGTTAGAGCAAGCGGCATCTCCCCGTGCTGCCTGTCCCCAGGGACCAGCCACAAAGAACCCGAAGGCCTTACATCTACATCCAGGGCCCAGGGTGCTTGCCCCCCCTCTCTGCCTGGAAAACCCCTCCCTCCACAGTCCTCTGGGACACCATCCCCCTCCCTAGCAGATTGCCTCAGATGGCACTCTGGGGACCACACTCCCGCTGGGGCGTCCTCAGAGAACCCAGGGGCCCTGAGCACCTGCTCTGCTCCAGGGTAGAGCTGTGAGCAAGGCATGCTGGGAGGCTCCTACGTAGTGAGGCCTGTGCATTTTAGGGGAGACCAGCCATAGACAAGAACAGAAGATGTTACTTTCAGGTAGTGGTGGGTGTTGCTAGGAAAACAGAGTAGTGGGACATTGAAACCATCCGGTCAGTAAGACAATGACTCTTCAAGGTGATGGTTAAGGTGAACCAAGAACTAAGGCAAGGGAGCCATCCAGTGGTGAACAGAAGTCCAACTAACACCTCAGCTTTCCTAAGAATCCATGGGGGGAAGGGGGTTGGGCATGAGACCCACGGAGGCCCCCTACATGCTCTCCATGATTCATGGGGTCAGGCCTCCCCACGGCCATCCTGAGGCCACAGTCCAGGGGAGGGCTGAGGGGGCCAGAGGCTGCAGAACCCCAAGGCCAAGGGACACATTGTGGGGCTCATGGCTCTGCTCTCCCAGTGTAAGGGGAAGGGGCTCTTCACCAACCTCCATCTCATCTTGGACATCATCTCCTTGGCCTGTCCAGGTAACCTTGCCCAAACTTACCTCTTCTGCACACAAATGGTGCAGTGTGGGAGAGAGGAGGAGCTCTTGCCAGGTCAGATCCGCCTTCCCTTCCCGCCCCCTCCCACCTCCAGCTCTATCTTCAGCTCCAGATGGGGCCCAGTGACCTTTCCACTTAATTCAAATGGCTTCAGAGATCTTCACTTCTCTGGCCAGCTGGGCTGGGACACTTCTCCGTCACCAGCATCTGGTGGGTGCCTACTGCATGCAGGGTAGGGCCCGCGCCAGACACGGAGAGTCCATGAGTCCCAGGGGTGAAGCACCCTGAATGCAGGTAAGAGGAAACTGGCGTCCAGAGAGGGCAGCACAGCAAGTGTACAGGAAAGCAGGGGCTCACTCCCAGGCCCCCCCACTCAGTCCTGCCAGAGAGGCTGAACATTGGCAGGGCCTCCAGGGCATGGGGCAGACAGAGAGCCTGTTTGCTGGGCCGTGGATATGTTTGAAGTGCCTTCGCTGGCCAGGGTCACCTACCCTCCTCACCAGAACTTTAGACTGACGTTCACATTAATATTCTTTACTGCGGGCTGAGGGCCCAGAAGAGGCCACGTAGAAGAGCCACGCCCCTAGGCCTGGGTGGCTGATTTTGGCACCTAGCCAAGCAAATGAGACACACACACACACAGAGGCCAGCGAGGTGCGGCCTCTGCAAACACCAGGTACCTCTCGGTGCCAAGTGAATCCTAGCGCGGGGGCGCCCGCGCCACCAGAGTCAAGGCGCAGGCGTGTCCCCTTGGTGGGGTGGGGCCCCAGCCGGGAGCAGGAGCCGCTCCGGCATCGCCTCCGGATTTGCTGTTTGGGCGAAATACCGAGCTCCTCTCGTCTCTACGGCGGCGCAGCGGCGGCCGGTCGTCCCCTCCTCCCCCACGCCGGGTGCGGGGCGCGCGCGGGGGGCCTCCCGGGGTGGGGGGTGCAAGGTCGCCGCCCGGCAGGGAGCTCATTCGGCGGCGCAGACGCCCAGCGGCTCCGGGGAGGGACTTGGCCTGGACTCCGGCCCTCGGCTCATCTGGGGAGGAGCCCGGAGGCTGCAGCTGGCGGCGGCCGGCCCCAGGCGGGCGGAGGTCCCGCATCCCGCGGCCTGGCTGGAGAGGCCCCTTCGACAGCGTCCGCGCGCGCTCCCCGTCTTGCCGGAGCCGGCTCGCCGCGCCCGAGCCCTCCGGCCTTTGTCTCTTGGGTCTCTCCGTCTTCTCTCGGCCACCAAGGGAAGAAGGCGCCCTCTCCTTAGCGGGCCGGGAGCTGCAGAGGCAACGCGGGGCGCGGCCGAGGGGAGGAGAAAGGAGAGGGAGCGGAGTCGGCTCAGGCCTGGCCGTGACTCGCGGGGCTGCGTCTCCGCCAATCTGCGGGCGCTGACGCGGGGGGGGCGGCTCCGCGGCTCTCGGATATCTGCCGGCCGGGGCGCGGGGCGCCAAGAAGCTCGGCCGCGCGGGCACTGCGCTCCGGGGACGGCCGCTGCACCTGCCCGGGGACCTCCCCGGCCGTTCCGAGCGCCCCCAGCCCCGTGCCCACCACCTCCTTGTCCCCGCGGCTCTGCGCCCTGCTCCCCCTCCAGGTCCCAGCCTCCGGACCGCTGCGTGAGAGAAACGAGCCTTGCCCGAAGGAGCCGCCCCTTCTCCGCCTGGCCGGCCCGGCGCCTGGCGTGGCCCACGGAGCCGCGGAGGGGACTGCACCGCGCCATCTCCACCGCCAACCACAGGCCGCCGCGCCCTGGCCTAGATGGGCCGCCGCGTCAGACCCCTGCGCGCCGGATGAGCGCAGAGACCCCAAGCCGACCGCTGAGTGCGCGGGGCCTCACCCGGCTGCGCACCCAGCTCCGCGGACCAGGGCCTCTGGGCCCGGCCACTGAGGGCGCGGCCACTCCGGAGAGGCGAGAGGGAACGGCCGGAGATGGCCGGGCGAGCGGGCTCTTTGGTGGTGGGCGCCCTACACGTGGTGTGGGCGGGGGGACAACCCTGGAGCTGGTAGCTGTCCGACGCCAGATGGACCTTGACCTGTGCCTCGGCACTGCGTTCGTGCCAAGCCGAGGCTAGCTGGGGCACGGGCGGAGCGCGCTCTGGGAGGGCGCCGGGAGTCCCAGGCCGCGCTCTCCGGCGCGGCCATGAAGATGATCCTGGTGCGCAGGTTCCGCGTGCTCATCCTGATGGTGTTTCTGGTGGCTTGCGCGCTGCACATCGTGCTGGACTTGCTGCCCAAACTGGAGCGGCGCGCCGTGCGGCCCTCGGGGGAGCCCGGCTGCTCGTGCGCGCAACCCGCGGTCGAAGCGGCGGCGCCTGCCTGGGCCAAGGCGCGGGGCCGCCCCGGGGAGCCCCCGGCCGCCTCCTCCGCAGCCGGCGACGCGGGCTGGCCCAACAAACACACGCTGCGGATCCTGCAGGACTTCAGCTCCGACCCTTCCTCCAATCTCACATCCCACTCGCTGGAGAAACTGCCCGCGGCAGCCGAACCCGCCGAAGGCGCCTTGCAGGGCCAGAATCCCGGCGGTCCCCGGCCCCGCGATCCCGCGCACCGGCCGCTGCTCCGAGACCCCGGACTCCGTCGGTCGGCGCCGCCCCCTGGCCCCAGCGGGGACAGCTCTCTCCTGGCCCGGCTGTTTGAACACCCACTCTACCAGGTGCCGGTTCCACCGCTAACGGAGGACGACGTCCTCTTCAATGTGAACAGCGACATCAGGTTCAACCCCAAGGCTGCCGCGGAGAATCCTGAATGGTGAGTGAGGCGGAGGGAAGCTCAGGGTGGGTGCTGGCAGGCCCCAAACCGTCAAGCAGCCGCTAACCTGTGCTCGCCTTCCCAGGAAATGGCCTTGCACATCCCAGGCCTCGTTTAAAGAGGCCCAGGGGCTTGGGAACCCCAGGGGGCAGGAACCCCCCTGGCAGAGTTCTCAACCCCCACCCCAGCACCCCTCTCCAGCAAGGGGAGGTTTGTGGGGCGGGAGAGCATGCTGCCTCTTGCTCAGGGCAGTGCCTTTGTCTCCAGAACGACTGCCTCCTTGAGAAGGGCTGCTGGGTGGTTTGGGAGCTGCTCCCTGCGGAGTCCAGGGAGGGTGGGTGCTGACTCTGCGGGAGGGCAGGGTGGCCTGCGGGGTCCGGTTCCTGGCACCCGAAACTAAGTCAGGCAGTGCATGTACAAGCTGGCAAGGGAGTGAATGGGAGGGCCTGCCCCTAACCTTACCCTGGGGAGCTGCTGGCCGCCAAGCTTTCAGATGCTCGGGGACATTACTCTGGTGGACACGTCAGGAGAGTCTGCAGAAGCCTAATGAGCCTTGTAAACCAGTGGCTGAGAAAAAAATTAGCAGAGAGGCGTGCTGGCCCCAGTGAGGCATAACAAAAGGGTTCTCCCAACCGGGGTGCCCAAAGCAGCTGCCCTTGGAACCCTGACAGCTTTGTTGGGTGACATCTTCATAAAAGGGGAGAAGCATCCTCAGGAGCATCTCTTTAAACTGTCCTGGCTTAAACCACTCCCCCCCCCCCCCCCGGGCCCTCCTCAGAGGGCCACAGACCAGCATGAGCCCATGCTGCAGCCCGGAGTGAAATATTAACTAGCAGCAAGGCCAGAACAAAATACTTGCCTGCAGGTAGATATCACCCCTGCCACGCAGGGGGAAGGCCGTCACATAAAAATCCTTTCTACCCTGAAATTTGACCAGACCCAGGCTTTTCTGTCTAAATACAACAAGGTGTTTGGTGGCCTCTGAGCTTTGTGTGCTGGCCAGGTTCAAGGAAATGCTCAGAAACTTGAGAATCGGAGCAGTGGCTCAGGCTCAGGGCTCCTCACAGGAGAGACAGAGCCCAGGACTGGGGGCCCAGGATGTGGCCCCTGTGGGAGAGGACTTGGGGCCAGAAGGGTCTCGTCTGCAGGTGGGTTGGAGCTGAGACAAGTTCCACTTTCCGTCTGGCCCAGCAGCAAATAGGCTCTGTCTTCCCCCAGATGGGCCCGTTGCCTCCAGAGATGTCAGGGCCATGTGGGCGGCAGGTCCTGACTTTGGGTCTCAGCTGGAACGAGTGCCTACCTCTTTCCTCGCTCCCCACCCAAGACTGCTTTCGTTAAAATCAAATTTAGCTTCTTGCATCATTTCTCCCCTTGGTTGTTGAAAGCAAAACAGAGCACCCGGGGAAGGTTTCTGACAGGCGGGGTGTGTCTCTGGCGTGCACACGGTTCGTGGTCAAAGATGGCTCGCTCATCTGTCCCCAGGAAGAGCTGACAGCCTCTCACACCCCAACCTGACATCACACTTGTTGGGCTGTTTCGTGACCCCAGGGCAGACGCGGTAGGGCCTGGCACGGACGCTCTGGGCTCGGTCTTGATTTTAGTTATAGCTGTCTGGACGTCTCCTGATGGTAAGTGAGAATTACGGTTTAGATATGTTATTAGTTAGTGGAACAACAGCCGCAGAAAAAGTAGGGACGTTCGCAAGGTCCTGTTTGGGCAGAGGCATCTGTGAACACATCCACGTTTGTCTGGAACCACAGTTAGAACCTTGGCTCTGGAATGACTCCGTTCTTTCCCTGCTGATTCTGGGTCCTCTGCGTGTCCTGTAGGCCACGTGAAGGCACTGAAAATGAAGACTTCTTGCCCACGGGGGAGGCGGCCGTGGACTCCTACCCCAACTGGCTCAAGTTCCACATCGGCATTAACCGGTATGAACTCTACTCCAGGCATAACCCAGCCATCGAAGCCCTCCTGCGCGACCTCGGTGCTCAGAAGATAACCAGTGTTGGTAGGTGTCCTCCCTGAGCTTCCCGAGGGCGTCAGGGGTGCTGGGGGCTGGCTGTCCTTTGCAGGGCAGCTGGGAAGCCGTTGCACCTTGATGGAACATTATCTCTGGAGTGACCAATATGGGCAGCCTTCTAGAGGGACACGCCTGCAGGGCCTCGAAGGGAGGGGAGGGACAGCCTTGATGCCGTCCATGTGGTCCAGGGGCTACCGCTGCCCTCGCTAGGTTGGTGAAGGAGGGACAGGTGCCGCACAGCCCTTCCTGCTGCGTTCTGCTTACCCACCCCAGGAGAGGCACTTTCCGGAGCACAGGTCTCCGCCCCAGGGGTGAAAAGGGGGCTCGTGCCCCTGGAGGCCGGGGCCACTCCCTCAGCACAGCAGGGAGACAGGGCAGAGCTCTGCCAGCTGCTCCTGCCACTTCCTGAGCACAGGCGGGGATCAGAGCTCAGCTCTGAGTCGGGCGGAGGCCTGTTCACTTAGTAATTCAGAGGCCACATTGCTGAGCACTTTGAGATCTGCTGAACTGGACAGAAAAAAGGCATCCAATTACTAATTTCAGGGAAGTGTGTCCCCAGTGGTTTCGGAGCGTGGAGGTTCGGTGCCATTGTTCCTGGGCCTGTAGGTGATTGCCTGTGAAGGTCCGCATTAGTCACCAGTGGCTCGAGGAGGCAGTGAGGGACGGGCTGAGGGCCTGGCGTGGAAAGAACAGTCCTAGGGGCTTTGCAGGGAGCTGGCCTGGGGACACACAGCTGGGAGTGGGGTGGAGGGAGGCCAGCCGGGGTAACGTGAGGGTAGTTCCCCTCCCCTCCCAATGTGTGGAGCGGGCAGTCAGACTGCATCTCCTTGGTGTTCCTCTAAACAGCACCGATGCCACACGGGTCCCCGTGTCCCCGGGCTCCGTCTACTCACTGAGACAGGGGAGTGCAGCTGGCAAGTGGGTTTTCCAGACGTCTCTCAGCACTATTTTTGGCTCTTTCTGCCCAGTACTGAGCTGTCTCTGGGGCACCTGCCTGGCTATGTGGCTTCTGTCTAGCGTGTGATCGCCCCCCTTCGTGAAGGGGAGCGCGCAGGAACAAGCCGGGGTATCCTCTCTTAGCTGATACACAGGAGGGGTCTGAGCAGCTCTCCAGAGCCCAGCCGTCCCCGGCCCTCCCCGTGTGAAGGCCAGCCCCCCTCCTGCCCTCCCTGCAGATGCCAGAGTCTTCCAGGGGTGCTGGGAAGCAGTCCGTGTGCACGACAGAGATTGTCCCGTGGAAAGCCTAGGCCAGGGTGCCCCCTTCACTCCTGAGAGTAGACGAGGCCATTAGAGAAGTATCCAGGGACTTGAACGACTCGTTCACCCGTTCAGCAGCTTTCCTCGGACACCCCCTGCCCTTGAGACCCCTTTCTGGGTCGTGGGTATGAGGATGAATGAGCCTCAGTAAGATTAGGCCCTGCTGACCTGAGAGGCCCAGGCGGGGGGGACAGGGAACGGAGACGCGGTAGGGAAGACTAAATGCCTTGAACACGATTCACGTGGTTCTAGGAGGAGTATGGAGCCCCTTGTCTAAGAAAAGACGTCTGACCGGGGCTTAAACAAAGTGTAGGCGTTTGTCATGCAAGGCGGCTGGGAGGGCTGGGCTTTCTGGGAAAACGAGAGCAATGTTTGAAAATTTAGAAATGGTTTTTAGGGAAGTACAATGTTAAAAGATCCCGCTCCACGGCTGTCCGTGGCACCCCTCTTTGCCTCGGTTTCCCTATCTGTCAAGTGGGCTTGTGGCTGCTCGGGTACCTTGCATTTGTTCTGGTAAGACGGTGCCCGTGACCAAGCTTATAAGTAGTAACTAGCTCTTTGCACCCTGTGCATGCCGGGTCCCCACTCAAGGGCAGGGTCTGGGGTGGACACCAAGCCTGGCCAAGTTCACCGTAGCGCTCAGGGAACAAACAACCTCCAGCTGTTTGGAAGGTGGAAACAGAGCCCAAGGAGCGTCCCTGCCAGTAGGTGTCGGTGTGCGGGGAGGGTGGAGGGTTTCAGGGGCGGGCCAGGGCCTCCTTGACCGCAGCAGCCTGTGCGGACGAGCCTGTGGAGGGCTTTACCCCGCTCTCCCTGCTGCTTCGGTGAGCTCCCCAGTGAGTTTGCGCTTGTGAAAAGGTCCTGGTCCACAGGGAGCAGCAGGGGAGGGGCCGGCCCTGGGCTGGGCTGCGGGCATCCTTTCGCCATGCATGCTTTCCAGGCTGTGTCTGCCTCCGCGTCCGGTCGGATGTTTGACCCAAGCCCCTGCTGGAGACAGAAGCCCCTGGTGGGCCCTTGGCTTAGCAGAGCTGGCCAGGCCGGTTTGGAAAGGGAGGCCCTGCTCCCAGCTCAGGTCTCTGTCCCCTCGCCGTCCAGCTACAGTGGTCCTTAGGAGAGGCGAGCCCAGAAACACCGTTGGGACGCGGAATGGCGCCTGCAAGTTTCCCAGAGCTTCCTGCCGGAAGAGTCCCGCTCACTCTCCCCGTTCAGAGCCACTGGATCCGCGTGGCGAAGCCCGTGTGGCCTCCGGTACAGCAGCCGCTGCCGGCGGGTTTATTTATAGCCGGACTCCTGGCTGCTCGGTAATGGCCGTTCACTGCCTTTAAACAGGCTCGGGACGTTATCTACCTCTGTTCAGCCTGAGATCAGGCACGCGGCGCCTTCGGCTCCGGCTGGGGATCATTAAGTAGCTCTCGTGCACAATTACGGGTGCAAAGGATAAATGACACAATTAACTGCTTTGTAGCAGGGATTGCTGAAAAGGGAAAAGAAGTCACACCGACACGGAGAGGACTCAGACGGCCTCTGGCTGAGAGATGCTACCGTTGTTCCCCCCGGGTTGGGACACAGCTGTGGCAGGGCCTGAACAAAGGAGCTGCGCTCCCCAGGACCCGAGTCCTGGGCGCTCACCCATCTAGCTAGCATCCAGGACTGACGGTCACGAGATCCCGGGGACAGAGGCTGCGGCTGGGGCAGCCCAGGGCGGGCAGCTGCCTGAGGGCCCAGGGGGCCGCCCTAACTGGTTAGAGGCCGGTTCCTCGGAGAGGCAGTTCCAGCCCCAGAGAGCTCACAGTACCCCTTCCCACCCTGGGTAGTGGCAGTGGGTCCCAGTCTCCAGGTCCTGGCTCTCCCGCGTTGGGGGGTGGGGGGCAACAACTGAAAATGTTCAGTTTGCCGGAGGCACTGGGTCCTCTGGGAGGTAGGACGCAGACCACCCCAGAGGGAAGACTGCAGGCAAGGCAGGCAGAAGGTGGCAAATAGCTGGGCCCCTCCTCAGTTTTCCCTCCAGCTGTCTAGTCCAAGATCAAGAACAAAAGCCCAGTCAAGGGCCCCGGGCACCTGCTTTCTCCATCTCCAGCAGACAGCAGCTGGGCTCCGCTGGGTGTGTTCCCGTGGCGTTCCTTCTAGCTCCAGGGAGGGTGCCGGATGCCGCCTGGGGCAGTGCGGTCTTTTCTCCGTTAAGTCAGTTCAATTATCCTGATAAAAGTGGGCGGTCTCCAAGAGCCGCCACACAGCAGTCTTGGGAGGGGCGGGAGGGGGCGCAGTGCAGTTAATGCTCCAGCATCCTGGGCGTGCATGTGAGGGACTGACGTCTGGTGGAGGCCTGACAAGGTCTCACAGCAGGCCAAGCAGGAGGACCCCAGCCCTCAGAGTCTCCTCCAGTCCCTGGCTCGTAGCAGCCCTCTCAAGGCCAGCCCCGGGGTGTCCCCCGATGACGGACAGATGGACACGCACCGTGCTGCTCTCTGAGGGCCCACGTCCCTCGATGCCCAGGGGCAGGAGAAGGGGCTCTGCATGGTACCCAGGGCTCTAGAACACCGTGATCGGGGGGAGGTGTCTGGGGTGGGCAAGGAAGACCACGGCTGACCTAAGGGCTCCTGGCATCACATCCCTCAGATCTGAGCCATCCTGGGCCTTGAGACAAGGCAGGGCTGGGAAAAAATTCAGACCACTTGCCTGGCCATGATCCCTGAGGACAGGCATGGCTCACACTTCTCAGAGGAGGTGACAGAAGCCCCCACGGGTGGCCTGGCAGTGCCTTACCCGTGGGCATGTTTGCGTGGGCCACCAGTCTCTTAAGCAGATTTCTTTCCTTTAAAAGTCAGGAGGTGGCTCACTAAAACATGGGTTCGGGGTTCCTGTTAGAAACGGGGAGCCTGGTGGTGCTGATCCTGGCTTCCACGGGAAACCAGTTGCTGAGTGACCCAAGTGACTTGTCCCTTCCAGCACCGAGGTGTGCAACACGGTATGAGCTAAGGATAGAGCCCAGCACCCCGTGTCTCCCAGCGCTCACACCTCCTTGGTGTGGTGCCATCGGGTTCCCTGGCCAGGATGGCACCCCTTTTCCTTTCAGGTCTGTCTCTCTCCTCCTGGGGCTGTTCTTGGTGCTTGGTTTACTCGACCCTTCCCAGGAGGACCCTAAGAAATGCAGTTCCCATTCTTGGTCTTCTGAGGGGAGCTGTGTTCTGGGGAAAGACAGCAAACCCCCTGGTGTCCAGGTGTCTTAGTGCTCATGGCATACAAATATGCAAACATTAGCATATTTGTTCTGTTAGTGTGTGTGAGCGTGTATAACTACTGGTGCGTGTCATTAATGATCAGTAGTCCGTGCTAATTGACACCATATGTGAACGCGTAGCTGGCGGATACGGCTCTGGAGGGACAGCAGGAAAGACAGAGCTGACGTCCGTGGTCTGGATGGTGGGACGTGCCTGCAGGAGGCAAGCAGGGGAGGGGAGAGCGTATATGACAGGTGCCCTCCATGGGGCTTGAGGGAACCAGAGCCCCAGTTAGGTGCCCCTCGTGGGTGCTAGTGATTTGAGGACAGCGAGGCCCAGATTTGGGTGGGGCTGTGGAGATGGAGAGAAGTTGGCTGATGGGGCTTGTTTGGGGTGAGTGTCTTCTGGGGACATGGCCACTGGCGGCCTTAGCGCGTCCACGAGCCCACAGTGGGCTCACTGCTCAGTCAGGTGCCTCCCAGGGTGGAGGTTAGCCAGGTTTCAACAGGCCTCTGTCCCCTGAGAAACATGGAGACCCAACCAGGTGAGGGGCTGTCCACCGGCTCTCGCACGGGACCCCTGCTGCACACCTGGCTTCTCCCTGAAGTTGGCCTCCGCTCCCACGGCCTCTCTCCTAGAAGGGTGCAGGCCAGATTTCTCAAGTCTGACTTCAGAAAGAAACCCCAAACTCACACACTCCTTCTCAAGGGCTGGTTAGTGTCCAGGCTCTGCCACCAGGGCCCTTGGCCCTGACCCCCTCCCCAGGCCCATTGGTGACAGCAGAGCCAGGGCATTTACCCCAAGCACAGACGTGTGGGGGCATCTGCCTCCCACCCATCCCAGAGGAACACTTGGCCTTTTCCATGACTGCTGGCCGTTTGCATGTGGGTTTTGCCTGTACCTGATTTTCAAGTGGAATTCCAGGTGTCTCCAAGTTGTCGACCCCAGCTTGGCAGAGTGAATAGTGACCCCGGATGGGAAGGCACATGTCCCCAGACAAGAGAAAGGTGGTGTCTAGGGCAGCTAGCAAAACCCTGGCCTTTCCAGAGTCCCTTAATCACCCAGAGATGCTAAGGCCCATTAATTTCTAGTTACTTGCTTGGTCCGTGGAGAGGAACTGGTAACGCAGCAGAAAACACAGGTCAGCAGGGCACTCAGATCTGCCTCCTGAACAAGAATGACTCAACCGACCAGATTTGCATAATAATTCATTATTCAAGAAAACCAGGATTGCAGGCCCTGGAGAGAGCTGATGTGCTGTCCCCGACAGCACATGTGTGACCCCAGTTATTACATGGAAATGGGGACATCGAATGGGGCTTAATCAGGCCACTAATTTTCTTAATGATCACTTCTGTTTTCATCTTATTAAAAACGTAATAAATGTTCATTGTTGAAATTTAGAAAGCACAGATAAGGGAAAAAAGGAAATTAGAACCCTCTGTGGTTCTGCCCGTGGCGGGTGAGCACTGGGCTGGGACTGGGGCTTCTTACCTGGGCGTCCAGATTTTCTCACACGCTTACTACACACCTTCCAAAAAAGGCAGCTCACACAGCACACACACTTCCTAAGCTGCTCTGCTTAATAATAAGATAATGAGGAGTTTGCCACATTGTTCGAGAGTCTCTGGTACCGTTATGAGGGCTACATAGCATTCCCTCCGTGGGATTCCCCGTGCATTGTACTTCTGCCCCCTAGGGCTGCGCATTTTTACCTTATTTCCAGTGTTCTGGAGCGAAGTGGAATTTGTCGGGGGGGGTTGTTTTCTGAGGCTGCAAGAGCCTCCCACAGACCCAAGTCACACACTGGTCTGGGGCAACGGTGCCCTCAGCTCCACCTGTTGGACCCCGAGACCAGGGCGCGTCAGAGGCAGCCAGGCTGTCCCAGCCACAGACGTTGCAGAGGAAGGAATGAGCAAGTGGCTGGGTCGGGAGCCCAGGAGTGGAGCTGGGCCTTGGCCCTCCCAGAGGCCACGAGAGCCACCCAGGATGCTCAGGGAGCTCAGGGCGCCTGGTCCTCCTTTGCAGTCCCGTGACAGTCTTGAACAGGCCATGGGCCCTGCCCCATGCCCCATTTTGGATGCTTCACGAGCATTACCCACTTGCTGGTGGTGGCAGCCGCTCGAGGTAAATGTGATTGTCCCCCCACCCCAGCTCCGCTTGCTCATGCTGCATATGGTCAACCTGTAGAACTGACAGATCAAGTCATGCATTATCCTTACATGTCTTGACATTCACCATGGCGCCATGAAGGGGGCTGGGCAGGCACCCACCGCCATGAGGCTCCCCCAGCATGGCGCCCTTCACTCATCGCTACTCGCCTGGCCTCGATCTTCACCTCCATGCACGTTCCTCCCCATCCGTCACTGCTCCGGCTGGAGTCCCAGAGTCAACCTAGGTTCCCCTCTTCCCTCCACACCCCACACCTACTCCCACATGGTTCCTTGGACCCCCTGGTATTTCTTTAATTTTTCCATTTCCCCCATCTCTGCCATCCAAGCCACTGGTGTCCGCTCTGGCTGCCTTAGCCTCCTTCCCCCGGCTTCCACCTTCCACCCTTGCAGCCAGCCCCCTCTGTGGTGGGGGACAGCATGGGCCTGGTTCCTGGCCGTTCTGCTGCCCAGCGCCAACCACTCCCTCCCTGTGGGAAGGACCCACTTCCTTCCTACCCGCTGGGCCGGGTGGATCTCGGGACCTTCCTCCAGGCTGTGAATGCACCTGGCTCCCTCCTTCTTCAAATCCTGTGTGTTCAGGCCAGCCTCTCTCCTCGCTGAGAGCAGAGTAAGTGTCACCTCCCCAGAGAGGCCTTTCCGAGGGCCCCTCAAGCCTGTTGCCCTCTTGCACAGAAGAATGAGGTCATCTCCATGTTTACACTTTACAGTCTGTCCTGCCACACGGGTGCAGACTCTGGTGGGGATACCTTGCCTGTCCCTTGTTCCTCTGGCAATAGTGGCACAGCTGGTGCCTGGTGTGGAGGCAACAGGCCATGTGGCCCGTTTCCCATGGTCTGGGGCCCTCACCACGCGGAGGTGCGGCGGGCGAGCCAGCTCAGCTCCTGAGGGGGCCACAGGCCAGGCCCGGCCTCTCACCCCACAGCTCATGGAAACCCTTGAGTGTGCTCCTTCCTTCAGCTCCATCAGCATAAAGGAGAGCCACAGTCTGGGGAAGAGCAGGCATTTTCAGGAATTCTTTAGCCTCTAAGCTGGTGTGGCAGGTGAGAAGCCACCATGATGCTTCTGGAGCCATCCACCCCCCATAGCATCCATGTGGAGCCCCCTGTGATGAGTGGGGTCTTTGGTCTCCTCAGACTAACCCCACTCAGGCTTCCTGTAGAACCCCAGAAACTCAGACTGGGCAAGCAGTGGTGTTGGGGGGGGCAGGTGGGTGAGTAGGTCATGCAGATGTCTGGGCAGGGGAGGTGTTGCTGGTGGGTGCATGTACTTGGCCAACCTTCCCGGAAGCCGCCCTCTGGCTGTGGCTCAGACCGTCTGAGAGATTCTGCCCCAGCACCTGATGTCAGGTGGGAGTGTGTATCCGCATCATTGCAGGAAACCCCAAACTTCCCAGGCAACATGGGGGCCCTCAGCCACACCCAGAGGCCCAGGTGGGGCCATGGGACCAGGGTGGGAGCTGGTCTCACTTGCCCACAGAGGGGGGAGTCTGCACGCAGCAAGTGACCCCGTGTCTCTTTCCCTCTCCCTTGCAGCCATGAAGTCGGGGGGCACGCAGCTCAAACTCATCATGACATTCCAGAATTATGGACAGGCGCTGTTCAAACCCATGAAGTAAGTGCTGGGGACCAGTTGGGACGGGGGTGCCGGGTGCTGAGACGGGTCTGTGCTGGAGGGAGCGGCACCAGGTTTCTGGCGGAAAATGCAGCGTTTCCTCCCAGAGGTGTTGTGGGCTGAACTGTGGGGGACTGCTCTGGGCTTTCTCTCCATCGAGGCAAGTGAGCAATCCAGGGGTCCGGCCCCCTCAGTCCCTCCTCTCCCTGGTATCCCCAGTCCTCCCCTTCCCCACCCTCATCAGATCATTCCTACCCCGGTGAGCTTTAGTGTTGTAAACAAGGAACCCAAATACGGACACCAAAGAATGCTCCTAAAGAAGGTGACTTTGGCCTCTCCTGCATGGCTCAGAGATCAGGCGACTTTCTCTATAAAAGGCCCGCCGATAGGTATTTTAAGTCTTGTAGGCCATATGGTCTGTTTCTCAGCTCATTGGGTCTGCTGTCCGAGCCCAGAAGCAGCCGAACAATGGCTATCTGTCAGTAAAGCTTTATTTATAAAACTAGCAGGAGCTGGATTGACCACCACCCCCTCACTGACTGTAGTTTCCTGTTGCATAAAATAGAGACCATGCTACCAAAATAATTAAGGCCCTCAGTGGCATATGAAAATCTGTTCCTGGTGGAGGAGTATTTGAAAGCCAGGCCACCTCAAGAAAATTCACGAGGAGCATCCATGTTCTTTTTTTTTTTTAAAGATTTTATTTATTTATTTGACAGAGAGGTTACAAGTAAGTAGACAGAGAGAGAGAGAGAAGCAGGCTCCCTGATGAGCAGAGAGCCTGATGTGGGGCTCGATCCCAGGACCCTGAGATGATGACCTGAGCCTAAGGCAGAGGCTTAACCCACTGAGCCACCCAGCATCCATGTTCTTGATGACCCATCCTGATGATGCCGGGGCTTGGGTATCCCATTGGGGCCCAGGTTGCTCCTCCGTCTCCTGGGAGGCCCAACAAAGCCATTTGTGTGGTGGCTAGAGGGAGTTCATTGCATTTAAAGTGTGGGTCCAGTGCCCACAAGGACCATGCAAGTTGTGTGAGCCCGCTGGCAGGGGGGCGGCGATCTGCCCGGCACGGACTCCACCGGAAGGGGCAGCTGCCTGTGTTCACCAGATCTTGGCCATCTGTCCTGATATGCAATTTTTAGGATAAGCTGTCTTTTCCTAATAATGGCTCTCTTTTTCTGCTTAACTTTCAAATTTCAAAAATGGTGGTAACTAATGGAGAAGCATCCCAAATGCCTTGGAGACCACACAGAATACAACTGCGAGTTGGTAACTTGTGACCGAAGGTATGATCTTGGGTCCAGGGTGTTTCTGGGACTCTTGCTCCCTTTCCTTGGGACCAACGTCCTGCCAGGGTCTTCCCTGAGGATCCTGTCTGGGATTGGGGCTGCCTGGAGTCTGGAGCAGGTGGGGGTGAGAACATCATTCACACAGGCAAGAGGAAGGACAGCCGGGCAGGTTGGAAGCCCAGGACTGTGGGGATCTGGGACAGATGCCCGACGCCAGGGTGTGGTGAAGCCACCCCTTCTGCTGTCAGGGGTCCGTGAGCACAGGCACCTCCTTCCCCTTGTCTATGCAGAAAGGGTGGTTCCCATCTCCTCCAGGAGAACTGGTAGAGAAAAGGGAGCTGCGATGGGCTTGGCGGTCTCAGGAAGACGGCTGGATGCAGGAGTGTGGTCAACCAGCCCTCCTCAGGAGGGATGATTGGGGCGGGGTCCACACAACTGGAGGGTATGCAACCTAGGGCTGGGTGTGGGGTTCCTCGTGGAACATTCTGGAAGGAAACGAGGCCTGGGACAGGCATGGGCTCTTCGTGGAACTTTCCAGCTTCCTTGGGCTTCTTTGTGGTTTTGGCCCCACTGTTGAGGGGAGACCGTTGGGAGGCTGCGGCCTCTCACAGGGGGGCTGAGGCAGAAGGGCTGCTTCCGGGTTGCTCGATGCTCACATCCCCCCGTGGGATGACCTGCGTGGGCTACCAGTACCAGCGGCAGGGACAGTGTTCACGGACGGCGGCAGCAGTTTCCAACAGGCCCCGCAGAGGCCGGTGCACCCCGTGTCTTCACGACTGGCCTAGGTTCTTGTTGTAAGCTTCACACCTCCAGATTCTTGTGGAACAGGTGTGCTTTCCAGGGCTGAGGGCATGTGAGTGTGTCTTCTGCTCAGCGTGTGTTACACAGGGTCCCCCAGCCCCGTGACGACTCTACCAGGGTCTCCCCACTCTTCTGGGCCTTTCTGTGGCCCTCACTCTCAAAGTTTCTCTGGCGTGCATGTGCCACGGGTGTGGTGAGCACTGATGGGGGGAGTGGCCATGCCCCCTTTGCTGCCACAGAGCCCCACAGAGGCTGCTGCAGCTCCAACAACATTGGTCAGATCCAGAGAGTCTGGATGGACGGACATGTGCCAGAGGATCTGAATACGATGAGCGTGTTTTACTAAACAGACAGACCCCCCACACCCACACGGGGCCAGAATTAGCAGGAAATACTCAGTGGGCCTTACAGCTGAAAGGTCATGCTAAAGTAGCTGCCAGGGACAGGCCTCTCTCTCTCCCCTTCTAGAACATCCGCCAGCCGAAAACCTGATATTAAACAGCTTAATATATCTCCTTGATGGCAAGGTGGTTGTTTTCTGCTGTGTGAGTGATGGGAAAATTACCCAGGATGGAAAGGCTAATTTTTGCTTCTGTGCCTTCATTTGGTGAGTCAGGGATCTGCTGTGTTCAGGAGGAAAAGGGAAAGCGTTCACCTTGTCTGGTGCTTTGCCTCCCCGAAGTTATCCCTGGAAATGGGAACCGGGGCCCCCAGGATATCGGACCCTGGTCCCGGGAACCTGGCTTAGCCGGCTGGCTCCTGAATGCAGCCTTGTGTGTCCTTGTAAGAGGGGAGCAGGGAGGTGGTGATGGGACTGCTCCATAAAGCTCTGTACACAGTCGGGTGACGGGCTGATTTGTCCCAACACCCGCCGCTGGCCAGCTCCTGCCTCAGCCTGTGAGTGGGGCCGAGTCTGTCCTTTAGAGTAGATAGTCAATGGTCAGAGCCTTCCAGGGATAACAGTTACATGCAAAGGGCCTGGGGCACCAACACAGGCTCCTTCAAGTTCTGCCAACTCTCATCACAGTGGACAGATGGTGAGAAGTGGGACTTGGGTGGCAGCAGGTGGGGGGGAAATCGTGATCCTAGGTGTGTTGGGGTGCCATGGGGTGCCCTCAGGGCGAGCAGGAGTGACATGAGCCGCGTTGTTCCTGGTGATCAGGGAAGAGACACTGGTGGGTCGTGCTTGTGGATGTGCCCTGGATGGGATCCCCTTAGGCAGGAGGTCCTGGGGGTTGGCGGTCACCCAAGCAGCCACACTAGGTCCTCATCTGGGGAGGGTGTTGGTGGGGAGCCCTGATGAGCAGGGGGCCCGGTACACAGGAGCCATGGCGGCCTGCCATGTGTGCCGGCACGGACACACGTGTTTCCCGCTGAGGGTGCTTGCCCGGACACCTGCAGATGGGCTTCCTGGGAGCTCCTCCCGGGCGTTCCCTTCTCTCTGCTTCTGTCCTGCAGGGTTTGGCGGGCAGTGCTATTTCCTGATACACAAAGTTTCCTGATACACAAACTGTCTGGGCCTCAGTTTCCCATCTGCAGGGATCTCAGGGGGCCCTTAAGATGCCTGAAACAGCTGTGTGACAGCTGTCTGTGCCCCGAGCAGTCCCCCAGGGGACCCTCCCCCAGAGTCCGACCTGGCAGTTGGCTGTCGCTTCTGTTCTGGCTCTACGTTTGCCTGGTCTCAGTCCCCGTGCTTGCCATGTGGCACCCACTGACCGGGCCAGCGTTCAGCTCCCCCCACCCCTCCCGGGACCGCATGCCTCCTTCCCTCTCCGTCAGCCCAGAGGTGTGGTGGTGGCTGCGGCAGCAGCGAGGGGGAAGGACCACGGGTCGTCGCTGCTTCCTGAGGCATCTCCCCTGAGCCGCCTCCCCTGCCACACTGCTCCGAGGGGGCTGTGGGCGCACCTGCTTCCGGCCAGCCTGGAGAGGCCACGCAGGGCAGGCCGACCCCTCTCCACCAGCTGTTCTCAGGCGTCAGTGGAGAGAATGGGGCCCAGCCCACACCCCATGCAGCCTCCCACGTCAGAGTCTTTCTGGGGCGCCATGGGGTTGATTCAGGCCTGTGGACCCGAGTGCACAGCCTGAACCAGGCCTCCCGCTTGCAGGCTGAGACCTCTCTGACTGGCTGGGATCTGGGGGGGACAAGGACACTTCGCAGGCTGTCATGAAGGTGGAGGGAGTGACTCCGCACACACAGCTTAGCTCATAGTAGGAGCTGGATACGGTTGGCTTTGCCTCCCCCGCAGGCTTTGGTAAAAAGCTGCGAATTTCCTCTATTTTTAACCAAGCCCAAGCTTTCTGTTTTCCCACAACTTAAAGAACACTGAGATGTTAATAGTGACGGGGGAACTGGGCGGGGGTGGGGAGCCTGCTTGTAAAGGAGGAAGGGAGGGGTTCTGCAGTGTTGAGGGCGAACTTGAGCGTGGAAGTCACAGCTGTTGGGAGCCAGGACCTTTCTGGGGCCCAGGGGACTGTTCCTGCAGCCAGACCTCCAAGCCTGCACACAGCCTCCCCAAGTCCCCAAGGGAGCGGGGCACCCGACTGGCTCCGGGCCCCTGGGGCCGTCCCAGTACCCGGAGCTAGAGCCGTGTCTGACCTTGGGGGATCCCTGAAGAAAGAACCCAGCACCGGCCATTTCTACCTGTGTGATTCTGCACCTGCCTTTTCCTCTTTGCTGACCTCAGACTTCCTTGTCAAAATGGGGACGGAGATGGGAGCCTGGGGGAGGGGGGGTGGGACTCGCCTGTTACTTACTGGATTCCGCCTCTCTTTGGCTTCTGGGAAAACAGAGGCACCTTCTCCCCAAATGTTCTGCGTCAGTTCCTCAAAGTCTCAGAAATATCGCGGGGATGGCATGACCAGATCTGAGGAAACGGACCGGATTTCATAACCGTTCCAAGGTTGCTAAATCCCATGTCCTTCCTGCTGCTTCGGGGCTGCCAAAGGTTCCGAATCAGTTCCCTGTGCTTCTGCGGCAGGTTACCGCAAATGCAGGGGCATGAAGCCACATGAATGGTCCTCCTTCAGGCTTGGAGGTCACAGATCTCAACGGGATCTGCCAGCTGTGTTCCTTCTGGAGGCTCTGGGAGACCGTGTGTTTCATTGCAAAGGAAGGCAGGCAGCCTCTTGAAGCTGGAGGAGGGGAGGAAACAGAGTGTCTCCCAGAGCCTCTCTTTGAAGCCACCACTGTGGCCTTTTCAGCCATTAGACCTCCCTCTGCTTCCTTCTTATAAGGACCCTCCAGATGACATTACCCACCCTCCACCCCAGACGGTACAGGATCGTCTCCCCATCTCTAGATCCCGGACGTAATTCCATCTGCAAAGTTCCTTCTGCCCTTTAAGGAAATTCAGACCAGAGATTTCCTGGGAGAGTCCAACATAGCGGTCATTCTCACTTAAGTATAAAAATGCATGATCAGCTTTATGGTGCTTCCTTCCCAGCAAAGGGCAGAGTTTGGGTGTGGTCAGCCCTGGAGACGGGGAGAGAAGGAATGTGGAAGTGTGGGAGGTCCCCAAAACTGGCTCTGAGCAGCCTCTTGCCAGGTTTAGCAGGCCTGGTGTAGGGTGCTCTGAGTACCCCTGGAGGCTGCCTCCACTGCCTGCTTTCTCGTGGCCCGTGGGGCCCAGTGCGCTCATCTTCCCGGCTGGAGGTGTGAGGTTTTGGGAACTTCCTAGAGAGCAGGACCGAGACCTTCCCGGGATCCAGGCCTCCTGAATTTGCCAGGCTCAGCTCGTCTTTCCGCCCTGACCCTCCGTCGCTGCTGCCAGGGTTTTTCCCTGAAACTGTGCGCTTGGCTGTGGTTTGGGCCTGATTCCTCAGCCGCTGTTTTCCGAGGAAAGTGAGTGTACGCTTTTCCATTTCCCCGATGCTCAGGCCTGCCCAAGGCTGGGGCAGGGCGGGGTAGGGGGCTCACTCTGACCTTGACCAGACTGGGAGGCTCCTCCTGCCCCTGGGCCCGTTGGAGAGGCTGCCGCCCACCCCCCCCACCCCCCCCACCGCCCAGCCCTCTCAGTCCGCAGGAAAGGACGGCGACTTGCTGGCTCTGTGCTCCCAGGTACCCAGTGTTCTAGGAAACGCTCGTCCTCAGCCCGGTCTCCCCACCCCTTGCCAGGGCAGGCACACGCTCTGGGTGCCCAGCCAACCCCGGGGTGTCTGATAGCATCTTCTTTCCACATTTCCATGCCCCACACTCCAGGAAGAAGTCCGGTGCCCCAGGCAGGCCACGCCCTTCATCTGCCCTGCACCCGGCTGCTTCCTCCACGACACCTGGAGGAAGGAGAGGCTGACGGGTAACTGGGTTCAGCTGAGTGCAATCTCCCGCCCCGTGCAGCGAGCTCAGTACTTTTCCAAAGGGTTTTCCCTAAAAGGCCAGTCGGCCGCAGCCCCTTCAGCTCTCCAGTACCACCCAGGATGTGGCAGGAAGCGGGCGGACCTCGCCACCAAGGGCACCATGTCCCATCTCCTCCCGGTCCCCGCTCCACACAGATGCCCCCATGCTGTCCCCTGCTCCGTGGCCTGGGCCTGAGGAGAGTCCCCCGTGCCCCCTGCCCCCAGCTCTCAGACCCCCCAAGTTCTCCTCTCTGGCTGGTCGGGGCTCCCTGCAGGAGTTCTGCTGATGGCCCGTGTCTCAGCAACCGACCATGCAGGTGGCAACCAGCTGAGTGGACCCCGCGCGCCTCCCTGTGTCACCAGGGGTGCAGAGCTGGTAGATTTCCACTCCCCTTGTTGATCTGGGCACGGACGCTCAGCAGGAAGACCAGCAGGGAGCCAGCCTCGTCCTCCCTGAGCGCCCCACCTGCCCGTCCTGTGCCTCTTCTGGCCATTGTTCCTACTTCAAGCTCCCCCGTGTGTGGGAGTCCTGACCACTCTGAGGACAGGAGCGGGGTCCGCTAGCCACGCCCAGAGCACGGAACCCCCTCCCAGGCTGGGGAAGCTGAGGGTCGGGGCCGAGCACAGTCCCTCAGCACCCCCGGTGGCCTTGGGGAGCCGGGTCTGCATGGGCTGACCTAGCCCTTCGCTCAGGCCCACAGGCACAGTGTCTGCAACAAGCAAGCGGGGAGGCCCACGCTGGAGCCCACCCTCCCCTTCAGGGGTCTCCTGAGTTCCCTGCTCCATCCTTACCAGCACTGGTTAAGCGGGTAACTTCCCAAGTTGCTTACAGCACAAGAAGGAGCCTTAAAGCCACTCACAGGCATGTCACACATCTGGAGATGCGCCCAAAGAACACAGAGGCCCCGGGAGCACCTCGGAGCCTCCAGGAGGGGAGACGGGCACCGAGCACACAAAGAGCACTTCATCTCCACTTCTCCACCCTTCCGGGTCGTTTTGGGGAGGGGCATTGGGAAGCTAAGACCGCCAGGCCGAGGCCTGTATGTGGCCTCGGGGCGGGAGACAGAGCTGCTCCTGGTGTGAACAGCTGGGGCGCACAGGTCGCTGGAAAGCCCTGAGGTGGGAGACATGAGGGAACCAGGAACTATTGTGGAACCTGGTCACAGAGCCTCTGGGCTTGGCTCTTTCTGGAGCGGCAGGGCCCAGAGCCACCTGATCGGAGGGGTGGGCTGGCATGAGGGAGAAGGAAGCAAAAGCCAGAGTTGGCAAAGAGAAGTGCTCCCTCGTTAGCCTCACGGCTAACGCCACTGCACGTGGTGCTGGTGGTGGTGATCGTGATGAAGGTAGAAACTGAAGACGTGGGGGTGGGGAGAGCTCGGGGCCGCAGACCGATTTGTGCCCATTCCCTGTCCTTCCTCTACCCGTTCCTTTGTTTATCGTCCACCTGCTCTGAAGCAGCCACGCGGCCCGGCACTCCTGCCCCAGGCCCTGCAGACCGTAATCTAAGGCAGCAGTGCCCTGTTCCTCTGCAGAAGGCCCCAGCCAGGGAGGCCCTGCCAGGCTGCCCGGGGAAAGCCCGTGGGGCTGAGGCCGATCTTGGGGAGCATGGGGGAAGCAAGTCCAGGTGCAGAGCCCCGCACAGGAAAGGTGCAGAGGTGGAGAAGTCCTGGGTTCTGGGTCTGGGAGAGGTTTGTTGATGCTGGAGGAGGCAGGGGTGAGGAGAGAGGAGGGCAGAGCTGAGGAGGGGTCCAGGAGGTGTCTGGTGGCAATAGTCGGCGTAGGGAGTAGGCACTAAGGAGATGGGGAGATGAGGCGTGTGTTGGGGTGAGCCTGGCCAGCACCCTGGGGCTGCCTGCTTCCCCCACCCCTGCCACCTGGGGGCTGCTCCCTCTGCTTCCCTCCTGCAGGGGCCTTCGGCAGGCTGATCTGGCCAGGAGGCCGTGGGGCTGAGCATTCGGGAGCCGAGATCCAGCCACAGAGTGTGCGGTGGGGCTGCCCCCAACGGCCTGCCTGCCTCTAGGCCAGGAGTAGGGCAGGGGGCGGTGGGATGGGCCAGTCCCGTTTCTCCGGCTTGAGCCTGGAGTCTCTTCCCCCACAAGGAAATGGAAAGATTGATTCCCGCCCCCAGAGGCTTCTTTGTGGGAGGCTGGCTGTGCCGGAGAAAAGGCAGTGGACAGGGTCCTAGTTCTCTCTGAGACCTTTCTGACGGCCTGCGCTGGTGCGGGGGCCCACACTTGTGTGTGCATGTCTGTGCACGTGTGCGCATGTGGCCTGCAGCAGGCCCCACCCACAGTGACTCTCAGCGTCGTCACTGAGCCCACCGCTCCCTGGGTCTCAGTGGCCCACCTATGAAGACAAGGCTCTGGGGGCCCTACAGGTGTGTGCCCGGCTGGGCCTGAGGACCCCAGTTACTAGTGTGCGTGTCCCCACACTGACAGCTGGCAGTGGACCTCCGCCCACAGAACCCCAAGAAGCAGCTGTTCCCACTCCCCCATTAAGATATAGAGCTGGGCCTGGGGACACGCCTCTTCTGTGGGGCAGCTGGGGGGACGGGGATGTGGATACTGGGTGCCCTGTATCGGTGGCCCTGTGGGGCCACCCAGGCATAGATAGGGAGAGGCCTTTGAAAGGACAGAACTACTCCAGAGTGCCTTCCTGGAGGCGGTGGCCACAGATAGACCTGGCTGAGAAGGTGGAGGAAGGAATGTCCAACCTACAGAGCAGGCAGAGCCACATCAGGGGTCCCCCGGGGTCAAGTGCATGCACATGGCCCTGGAGAGACCAAGCCAGAGAGACGGGCCAGCAGAGAAGGATCTGGGCCCAGTGTCCTACTCAGGTGAGGACAGACACACACAGAGGGACAGAGGCACTAGAAAGGCCTCATCCGCTCAAGCCGCCTGCCCAAGACAGTGGCCAGAGCCAGGCCAACCTCTTCGCGTTCAGTCAAAACGGAGCACACACTTGGGCATCTTTCGAGTGCCTTGTGGCCGCATGTGGGCTGGTGAGATGGAGAACATGCTTGTCCCCACGGAACGTGCTTGGACAGCGCCGGGCAGGGGCCGGGGACAGAGGCCGCATCAAGAAGCAGGCTCAGCCCCGCAGGACAGTACCCGCAAGGTGGGGAGGTCCGCAAGGATAGCTGAGCCCACAAGGTGGGGAGGTCTGTGCTGCCCAGCAAGGCCAGCCGCAGGGCCTGAGTGGGCATCATTCAAGCCCCCATCTTGTGGGCTGCGTCCCATGTGAGGCCCTTGGTTGTCCCCATCCTGTGTTTGCAGAGCGGGGAGGGTCCCTGGCACTTGGTAAATCCTTACCAGGTCAAGGCTGAGCTCCATCCCTGGCCCAGCCTGGAAGGTGCCTCCTGTGGACACTGCCCCCACAGGTGCAGGCAGGGGCACAGAACACACCTGGATTTTGTGCTGGGGGCGTGTTTGCCCTGACACGATTTTGCACATCCCCGGATTGCTGAGGTCCAGCACTTGCTGTCGCCATGGGTCCCTGCTGCTCGGGTGTCTGCTAAGTACCTGTGTTTACAGAATGATATTCCTCCTTCCAGAGAGTCCTGTCCGGTGGCCAGGGCAGAGGGCCACATGTTAATCCTGAGGGAGGGGCTGTCTGCAGCTCACTGTGGGGCATAGATGTCAGACTCAAGTGGGTCCTAGAGTTCGTTTGTCTCCTGAGGGGGAGACCTGGAGGCGGGGAGGTCATGGGTCATGCCAGGGCTGCACACAGAGCCAACCTGAGAGACCCGGCTGTGCTCACCACCCCCCACCCCCAACGTGCTACAGGGGCGTGGGGCAGCGGCTGGGGCCGGGCTCTGGGTTTGTGGTGGGCCATCGTGGGCTGGAGCACACAGCATTGCTCTAGACAGAGCCTTCCTGTCTGCTTGCCAGTCCAGGAGGGTCCAGGATGAGCCTGGACATCTTTGCTGTGGCATCAGGAAAAGTAGTATGAAAGAGTTTGCCTTTGAGCAGGAGCCAGAAATGGGGCCAACCAGCAGTTCTCGAAAGTTCAGTGTGATAATGTGGTTTGAACAAAATGGGTTACTGTAGTCAGTATATAGCTGCAGGTCTTGTCGAGGCCTTTACGGTGCTACTGGGCACTGTTGAGGCCCCAGAGGGTGCTCCAGTATGCATGTTACCCAAACTCCAACCTCTCTGAGGACTCCTTTTGTGCTACAAGTCCCTGGGCAGGTGGGACACACAGTTGGGAATGCTGACTTATCCACTGGGAGACACAAGGGGAACACAGTTCCAGGAAGGTGGAACAGTTGAGCAAAGGCAGTGGGTGTGGGAGAGCAGAAGACAGCAGATGGTGCTCCCTCAAGCTCAGGAGAAGGGGAAGGGGCAGAGGGAGCTGACTGTGGTCCTAACCAGCGGGGGCCCTGATAGAACTTTGGAAAATGGATCACCTCCTGTAGGGCTCAGAAGTGGCGCCAAGAGACCCTCCCTTGAACCCTCGTAGGCGGGTGCTGTCTGGGCAGGTGGACTGCTAGATGGCTGAGGGTGGGCTGAGGGAGCATCTGTGCAGCCTGAATCTGGCTCCCAGCTCACACCCCAGGAAAGTCCCCTCATTCTGTGTGAGGTGATTCCTGGCTGCCCCGGCTCCCTGGGCTTGGGAGCCAGGGGCTGCCTTCAGCCTCCGCCTTCCTGGAGAGCCCGCGTCTGGCTGGCGGTGGGGACCTGGTGGGTGGGGGGCTGCGCAGTGTTTAGTAGCCTGCTCCTTGCTAAGGGCAAGCCTGGCCGGAAGAGTTGGCCCATCCCCATCCCGGAGTCCAGACACTTTCTCGCTGGCTGATTTCAAGCTGGTGTGGGGGACACGCGTCCCCTCACTCTATGCTGTTGGCACCTGCAGAGGCGACAGGTGTCAGCGGCCCCAAGAGCACTCAGTAGGGTGTCGTAAAATAAGCGGGAAGTGATGAGGTTTCAACGTTTATTGCTTTTTTAGGCTGACTTACGTAGTTGTGTGTTTATACAAGTTGGTCTTCAAGGATGACTTGGACAGCGGGCTCACAGCACTCTTGGAAGCGTGACAGCCTGTTTTCGCTGGCCGCACAAGAACCCGCCTGCTGGAGGGTTTTGACAGTGATCAACCTTTTGTTTCGTCCCGTTTTCTCTAGGCAAACGAGGGAGCAGGAGACGCCCCCTGACTTCTTTTATTTCTCGGATTATGAGAGGCACAATGCGGAGATCGCTGCCTTCCACCTGGACAGGTGAGCCCTCCCGCCTGCACCCTGGGTCCAAGCGCCGTACGTCAGGGGGCCGTCCCCCCAACAGCCCGCCGGGAGGGTCCTCTCATTACCCCGTCGTGCAGAGTAGAAACTGAGGCAGGCCGTGCTGGTAACCATTCCCCTGCAGCACAGAGGTGGGGTCTGCCCTGTGATGGCCTAACCCAGACAGTCATGCTGTGCACCCCACACCAAGGACGGTGCCGGGCGGGAGAGGACCCAGAGCAGCCAGTGACCTGGGCAGGCACGGCCCACCAGGGAGACAGGGGAGGGAGTATGAGTGCTGGGAGTTTTAAGGCAGGGTGTTTCGGGATGTCAGCCCTGGGGCCATGTGAAACCAGGGGACACGAGTTTCGCACCCGCTCCCCCCATCACCCATCTCCTAGGACAGCCCTACCAGGCCGCATGTGAATGCCCTTTCGGGGTCCACGCCGCCTCTCACTGCTGGGGAGCTGGGCAGGGGGTGGTGGGTGGCCGTGTCTTAAGCCTCTCAGCAGCCCCCCTGCCTGCCCAGAGCTGTGCACCCTCTGGGGCAGTCATGGGCCTGGTTCCAGGGTCAGTTCCCAGAGTCCAGGGGGTGGGGGACCCTGCCTCGGAACGCAGAGAAAGGGGTTTTCATTCCACACCAGCCCGGAGCTGGCCGGGGCACGGAGGTGAGATCCTCTCTCCATCCCTTTCCCACCAGGATCCTGGACTTCCGCCGGGTCCCGCCCGTGGCCGGCAGGATGGTCAACATGACGAAGGAGATCCGGGATGTGACGAGGGACAAGAAGCTATGGAGGACCTTCTTCATCTCCCCAGGTAAGCTGCCCCTCGCCAGGCTTCCCACACATGTCACCACGAGCCTGCTTCCCTTTCCAAGATGGAGGAGAGAAACTGGGAAGAATTCTTGTGTGATCCAGCCCGCATCCTGACCCCGCGAGGGGTGCCCCCCTGGGGGCTGGGCCACGCCACAGGACCCCGGGCCGTGTCGCCACGCCTTGTCAGCCATTTCCGCAGGTTCTAGTGCACGCTTTCTGGGGTTGCTCAGTGTTCAGAGTTAAGATAAAACATGACCATGTCCCAACACTCACCCCCAGGTTACCCGTCACCAGCATCCTTCCACATGAGACGGCCGCTCTCCGGCTCTGTCTTGGACTAGTTCAGAGGCTCTCTGAGGGACTGGTGTAGGGCCAGCAGAAAGAGCCGGCCTGTAGCTGCCAAGAGCACGTCGTGCTGTGGCGACTCAGGCTGGAGAGCGTCTCTGTAGCCAGAAACGACCCCATTCCATGTGGGTGGCCCCCACACCCCACGGATGGGGCCCGCCCGGAGGTCCCACACACAGGGCGCCCTGGGCACTGTGTCATCCCACGGTGGGCAGGCTCTGGGCCGTGCTACCACAGCAAAGGGAGATGCACGTTAGTGAGTGCCAGCGGCATACCAGGCTCTACCACGTACCCGCTAGAGGGTTCCCCATTCGATTCCTAGGCAGGAGTGCGGGGGCACACTGTCTCCTCATCCCCACTTGTGCGTGATTCTATGGAGGCATGGCTGACACGCCGTCACTAGTAGCCAAGGGCAGAGTTCCATGAGTTTCGATGAGCAGAGAAGCCGTGCACTGGTCCATCCTCCCTGGTCCCGTCCTGCCCCGTCTCCCCAACGATGCGGTCTGTTCCCTGTCTCTGAGGGTTACTGAGCCTTTCCTACAGTTGTGCACAAGTGGGGGTGGCACACGGGTGTAACTTTGTCTCCTAGTGCCCGATGGCACCATGTCGAGAGTCCCCCGTGTCGTTGCATGGTGTCCCGTGTGCTCGTTGGAGTCCTGTTGTTGTGGACGGACGCACGGCGTTGGCTTATCCCATCGTCTGCTGATGGGCCCTGGACACAGGGGACTCAGTGACTTGTCCAAATGAAGGGGAGGAGCTGGAGTCCGAATGTCAAGAAAGACAAACAAACCAAGAAGCTTCTCTATCTTGCTTTCCTGGTGCAGAGGGAGCTCCCCTTGGGCACCTGCCTCTGGGTCCAGAGGTGCTCGCCCGGGCGCGTGGCAGCCTCGCTGGGGGCTCACAGGGAAGGGGCTGTGCACCCGGCAGCGTCCAGAACCCCACCACTGATGTCCCACAGGGGCGGCTGAAGGCTCGTGGATTCCTTTTTAGACACAAACCACGGAGCTGGTTCTCATTGTGAGCGGGTGACGGCACGGGCCTGTCCCACTCCGGCAGTGTGCCATTCCGTGCACCGCAGCTGTCATGTTCCCAGGTGCCACATGGCAATCGCGGGGATGCATGGTTTTCTCTAAAGCAGCAGAGTGGCAGGAGCAAGCTTTGACCCCGTTCTAGAAAATGAAATCTGTTCAGACTCACTGGTAGCCTTTGTGCTTTGCCTGCCCTTCTAGAACCCTCCATTGCCACATTGCCACAGAGCTTTGCTCGAGAGCCAGGTGCATGTTGGAGACGTTAATCGCCGGCGGACATCCCCTCCACCTCCAGGGCCCCAATTGGTTCTGTCTGGGGTCAGTCGGGAAAGGGGAACGTGCCAGCAGCCGGCAGGGGAGCTTGGCGCTGGCCGGGAGCTAGACGGGCATGTGCGAAGTGGAGAGAGCTTGACCCTCAGGCCTCACGGGTGGAGGGTTCTGGTGCAGAGTCACCTGCTTGCTAGGTCCTTCCTTGGCCTGTCTTCCCCCGAGGTCAGGTATTGGAGGAGCTGGTCTTGGGGTGCGGGGAAGGCAGGTTTTCTCGGCCGACCGCCTCGATTGTCCTCACTGAGATGAAAAAGGGCTCACCTTCCTTCCTCCTGCTCGCCTACTTCTGCCCAAGTGCAGGGCTGAGCCAATGACTGCCCCCCTGCGCCAGCCTCTGACTCGCTTGCTAGACTACAGTGTCCACCCGGTCACCATATTCAACACTCGGCCCACAAGCATGTGCTGCTGGGGCCCTCGGTCAGGTGGGGACACTGAGGCACGAGGCGGGGAAGCCCCACACCAAGGTCGTACCCCTGGGAAGCCTTTGGGGCCCCGCCCCGGCTGTTCCTTTAGAACAAGGTTTGGCTCTCTGGTGAGGATGCTGTGCCCTTACGACGCGCCTTTCTCTCCGAGCATTAACCGTCTCACAGAAGCTTCTACCCTTAGATGGCAGAGCCCAGGGCTCCAGCCCAGGGGATCAGATAAAGGTTTCCCTCCTGAACGTGGAGCGGCCGCCACCTGGCCTGAGGCTTACGGTGTGTCAGTGGGACGTGGACGAACGTGGTAGAGCTGGTAGACGGGTCCATCCCACGTTGTCTTGCTGCGCTGGTTCTGGAATCTCGAGGTCCCAGGAAGGCAGAGAGGCCGGTGAAGCAGGCGGGGGCTCACTGTGCACAGTCAGCACAGTGGGAGCCCCTGAGCTGTCTTCCCGTGTCCCCCAGATGGCTGCTCACCAGCTACAGAGACCCTGCGTGGTCCAGAGAGGAGACCCCTCATCTGGGAAGCTGGCCGTTTGTACCGCTGGGAAGGGGCCTCAGTGTGGTGGCCGCCGTTCTGATTGCAGTGTCCCTACACATTTCAGGCTCTTGAGGGCTCCCCCACCCACCACAAATGCACAGTCACTGACCACGAGGACGTGAACCTCACCACTGTGTGCACACAAGTGCCATGGCGTCCTGGACCAGTAGGGGACACCTGGCCAGGCGTCTGGCAACAAATCAGCAAACTAGGCAGCAGGAGATGCACGCTTTATAAATGCCCCATGTTCCCTGCGGTCTGAGTCCCTTACCGTAATGTTCACCCTCTTTTTGCAGCAACTAAATGACCAAGGCATTTTATTCTTGTTTTTTAAGTAACATGCCCATATCGCCTGGTTAAATTGAGTGACATTTGCTCTACTTTATTTATTTTTTTTAAAGATTTTTATTTATTTATTTGACAGACAGAGATCACAAGCAGGCAGAGAGGCAGGCAGAGAGAGAGGAAGGGAAGCAGGCTCCCCGCTGAGCCGAGAGCCCGATGTGGGGCTTGATCCCAGGACCCTGAGATCAGGACCTGAGCCGAAGGCAGAGGCTTTAACCCACTGAGCCACCCAGGCGTCCCTCTGCTTCATTTTTTTATGAAGTTCATCATTTTGGAGGGTGCAGTTCTGCGGCTTCTAGTGGATTCGCCACGTGCCACGTCAGCACCCATTCCAGAACGTTCTGTTCACCCCTGTTTGCCATCACCCCCCCGCCCCCCCGCCCCTGAACCCCCAGGGTTTCTGTGTGCCTTTGCCTGTCTGAACGTTTCACACACACAATGCGACAGCATGTGGCTTCTGTCACCAAGTGTCACGTTCGCATGGATTGTCCCCGGTGGAGTCTTCCTCCTGGGTAAACAGTGTACCCCGTTCTGTGGTGGGACAGCCCCGGGGGGACGTGCAGGTTCTGTGCACTCCCCGGCCCGTGGGAACAGAGCCGTGGGGCCCTCAGTGCCGGGCGCGGCATGCACGTGTGCTCACTTCCCTCGAAGGCAGCATTGCTCTGTGGTGGGTCCTTCCGCACCAGCTTTCAGACAAGCCACCAGCCTGGCTTCCACAGCAGCCACACCGTGTCCAGCCCAGTGGCACTGAAGCAGCTCCCATGTCCCCACGCCCTCAGCGATACCCCTTAGTGTCTGTTCTCCCTACTGAAACTGGCTGGGGGCGTAGGAAACGGGTCTCACTGTGGTCCCCACGGCACTCCCCTAATGACCAAGATGGGGTCATGTCCATGTTGGCTGTTTCTATAGTTTCTTGGGGGGAAAATCTGCAGAACTCCTTGGCCCATTTACGAGCGGGGCTATTTATCTTAGTGGGTCGTAGGAGTTCTTCGTGTGGGCTGCGTGCTAGACCCTTGTCAGAGCTGAGACTGGCAAGATTTCTCTCCCGCCAGGAGCGTTATACTTTTTTCATGGGGAGAATGCTTCTTTTAAGCCACGGAGCACGGACTCTAGAATTTCAGTAGGTGTCAGTCCAAGATCCTAGTGCCAGCTCCCCAAGCTGTGTGGCCTCGGGCAGGTCAGCCCCCCTCTCTGGGCCTTAGCGTTTGTACCACGGGCAGCACTGATTTGTGAGATCCAGTGGGAGAAAGTCAGTGAGCTTGGCTGGTCAGGTGGACGGTGTGGACTGGGCCTAGCCCATTGGGTGGATGGTGTGGACAGGGGCCTATCGGACAGACAGTGCAGACAGGTGGACAGTGTGGACGGGGGCCTGTCAGACAGATGACGTGGACGGGGCCCAGCCTATCAAATGGATGGTGTGGACAGGGGCCCATCAGGTGGATCGTGTGAATGGGGCCCAGCCCGTTGGACAGATGGTGTAGACAGGAGCCCACCCCATTGGGCAACGGTGTGGGTGGGGGCCCAGCCCATTGGGTGGACAGTGTGGATGGGGGCCCAACCCAGCATGGATGGTGTGGATAGAGGCCCGTTGGACAGACAGTGTAGACCGGGGCCCATCAGATGGACAGTGTGGATGGGGGCCCATCACATGGACGGTGTGGACGGCAGCCCGTTGCACAGATGGTGTGAATGGGGCCTGTGGGGCAAACAGTGTGGATGGGGGCCCAGCCTGTCAGGCAGACAGTGGACGGGCCCAGCCTGTCAGGCAGACAGTGTGGACAGGGGCCCATTGGGCAGATGGTGTGGACGGGGGCCTGTGGGACCGATGGTGTGGAGGGGGGTCTGGCCCAGATGGGTGGTGTGGAGGGGAGCCTGTGGGGCGGATGGTTGGACGTGGCCCATGGGGTGGATGTGTGGACGGGGGCCTGTGGGACGGATGCCCATGGGACGGATGGCTGTGCGACAGATGGAGTGGACATGGCCCATGGGACGGACGGTGTGGATGGGGGCCCATAGGACGGACAATGTGGATGTGGCCCATGGGACAGATGGTGTGGACTGGACCTGTGGGACAGACGGTATGGAGGGAGGTCTAGCCTAGGATGGATGGTACGGATGGGAGTTCGGCCCCGAATGGACTGTGTAGACAGGGGCCCATGGGACAAATGGTATGGAGGGGGACCATGGGATGGACAGTGTGGACAGGTGTATGGCCCAGGATTGATGGTGCGGACAGGGACCTATAGGACCAACGGTGTGGACAGGGGCCCAGCCCAGGATGGATGGTGTGGGGGGCCCGTGGAACGGACGGTGTGGACATAGCCCGTAGGACGGACAGTGTGGACAAGGGCCTGTGGGACGGATGCCTGTGGGACAGATGGTGTGGACGTGGCCCGTTGGGCAAACGGGCCTGTGGGACAGATGGTGTGGACGGCGGTCTAGCCCAGGATGGACAGTGTGGATGGGGGTTCAACCCAGGATGGACTGTGTGGACGCGGACCTGTGGGACAGACTGTGTGGACTGGGGCCCAGCCTGTCGGATGGATGGTGTGAATGGGGGCCCATCAGGCAGACGGTGTGGACAGGGGCCTGGCCTGTTGGATAGACGCTGTGGACGGGGGCCCGTGGGACAGATGGTGTGGACATGGCCCATGGGACAGATGGTGTGGACAGGGGGTTGTAGGACAGACAGCGTGGACATGCCTCATGGGAGAGACTGTGGATGGGGCTGGCAATAGGGCATTGCCCCCCTCACCTGTGTGCCTGTGTGTCCCCAGCCAACAACATCTGCTTCTACGGGGAGTGCTCCTACTACTGCTCCACAGAGCACGCCCTGTGTGGGAAGCCGGACCAGATTGAGGGCTCACTGGCGGCCTTTCTGCCTGACCTGTCCCTAGCCAAGAGGAAGACGTGGCGGAACCCCTGGAGGCGCTCGTACCACAAGCGGAAGAAGGCAGAGTGAGTGTCGGGCAGGCCCTGCCATGTGGGGCCCCATCCTTCTGCTGGCATCGTGGGGGGGTCTCAGAGGCTTCTGCCCACTGTGCTCAGATGGGCCTCAGGCCTGTTGCCGGCCTCAGGCTGGAGGGAGTGTCAGGAAAGGGGGGCACGCACAGCTCTGCCTGCCCCCAGTGTAGGCGACACCACCCCTCATGCGTAGATGGCAGGAAGGGCAGCCTAATTCTGGGAACAAGACGCGTCCCCCATGTGGTGCTGGCCAGCCCAGTGCAGGCTGGAAACACAGCCTCTCAGGACTGGAACTCTGCATTCGCTCCATGCCCTTCTTGTCCCTGAAGAGATGGCTGTGAAGGGGTCTCTGGGGTGTGGTGTCCAGGTCCTAACCCTCCAGAACCCTGGCATCTGGGGTGAACGGCAGCCTCCAGACATGGCTTGATCACCTCCCAACCCCCTGCTCCTGTTAATGCGGCCTCAGCTGGCAGCCCTGCCCTGTGGTGACGCCTCTCTCCACCCTCCACCTCACTGCAATAATCCCGCTGTGCTGAGCTGGTCGGGGCCTCCCTGTCCACCCAGAGGAGGAAACTGACCTCACACGGGGTCCCCTGCAGGTGGGAAGTGGATCCCGACTACTGTGAGGAGGTGAAGCAGACGCCACCCTATGATAGCAGCCACCGCGTCCTGGACATCATGGACATGACCATTTTTGACTTCCTCATGGGTAAGTCGGCAGCCCGGGCTTGCACCGGGAGTGCCCACCCTGCGTGTGACCCAGCAGCGGCCAAGCCCCTGCTTTGCTCTGTCCCTTGGGCTCCAGGCTAAGGTGGGGAGTCAGCCCCTGAGTTTTCAGCTTGCTTCTCTCCACAGGAAACATGGACCGCCATCACTATGAGACTTTTGAGAAGTTTGGGAATGAGACGTTTATTATCCACTTGGACAACGGAAGAGGGTAAGCCGTGTTCTTATTCCTCCAGACCCAGGAGGACCAGGCTCTGAGTGGGGGATGGTGGCCGTCCCCCACAGATGCTGTGTGTGTGATGCAGGGTGCTGACCCTGGGCCTCCAGCTCCTATCGGCAGGAAGCATCGGTAGTGTTACTCCTCCTGGTCCCCAGGGTCGCCCCTGTGTGCTGGGTCCTGCGATGTTCTCGTGTTGCCCAGGAGAAACTGAGGCCCAGAGAGGCTGCTTGCCCAGAAAGGCCGTGAGGTGCACTTTGCCCCTCACATAGTCACATGGGATTGGCTAGCTGGGACGTGTGGCCCTCCCTACCCCACAAAGAGGGCCTGTGGCCACTACAGGCTGGGCCCTGGGCTGTCCTGGGCCACAGAGGAGAGCCGTCTGCTGGGTGGATGTGCGTAAAGGGACCTACCTTTCCCAAATGGTTACTAGTGCTGGTGCTAGGACAAGTTGGCACCGGGCACCTGGACAGTTGGGTGTGGGGGCTGCGGACACCCAACTGCCAAGGACAGTACCGTGGCCGGACCCTGGGGGCATCTTCTCCATTTAGCCTGCCTCAGACCCCAGTACAGCGGCCAGAACACTAGGGTACTTTCAGGGACATGCCTCATCCCAGGGCCTGCGTCTGGTGCTGGGCACAGCAAAGACAAGACCACACAGCCCAGGTGCTAGGGACACAGTGCCGGAGTGCTGGCGACACTCAGCCGGGGGTGCTGGGGACCTAGTGTTGGTGTGCTAGGGAGAGCCAGCCAGGAGTGCTGGAGAGACAGTGCTGGGGATAGTCAGCCAGGGGTACTGGGGCACAGTTCTGGGGTGTTGGGACGCTCAGCTGGGGATGCTGGAACACAGTGCTGGGGTGATGAGGACAGTCAGCCAGGGGCACTGTGGACACAGTGCTGGGATGTTGGGGACACTAAGCCAGAGGTGCTTGGGACAATCAGGGGCATTGGGGATACAGTGCTGGGGTGCTGGGGACAGTCAGCTGGGGGTGCAGGAGACACTCAGCCAGGGATCCTGGGGCACAGTGCCGGGGTGCTGGGGACATAGTGCTGGGGTGATGGGGACAGTCAACCAGGGGTGCGGGGGGGACAGTGCTAGGGACAGTCAGTTGTGGGAGCTGGGAACACATTGCTAGTGATAGCAGGGGGCACTGGGGATATATTTCTTGGGTACTAGGGACACTCAGTAGGAGTGCTGGGGCCACTCAGCCGGGGGTCTGGGGACAGTCAATCCAAAGTTCTGGGGCACAGTGCCAGGGGCACCGGGAACACAGTGCTGGGGACACTCCACTGGGCATACTGGGGGCACTCACCCAGGGGTGGAGACAGTCAGCTATAGGAGCTGGGAACACCGTACTGGTGACAGCCAGGGGTGCTGGGGCACAGTGCCAGGTTGCTGAGGACACTCAGCTGGTGGTGCTGGGGACAGTGTTGGGATATTGGGGACACTCAGCCAGGTGTGCTAGGGGGAGTCAGCTGGGGGTGCTAGGGACACAGTGCCGGGGTGCTGGGGACAATAAGCCATGGGTGCTGGGGTACAGTGCCAGGGGTACTGGGGATAGTCAGCCGGGCACCCTAGGACACAGTGCTGGGTGCTGAGCACAGCCAGTGGCACTGGGGACACAGTGCTGGGATGCTGGGGACTCAGCTGGGGTGCTGGAGACACAGGGCTGGGTGCTAGGGACAGTCAGCCAGGGGCACTGAGGACATAGCGCTAGGGTGTTGGGGACACTCAGCCAGGGGTGCTGGAGAGACAGTGACAGGGTGATGGGGACAGTCATCTGTGGGTTCTGGGAACACAGTGCTGGTGACAGTCTGGTGAAGGTGCTGGGGACACTCAGCCAGAAGTGCTAGGTTACAGGGCCAGGGTGCTGGGGATACTCAGCGGGGGGTGCTGGGCACAGTACTGGGGGTGTTGGGACACTTAGCCACAGTGCTGGGGATAGTCAGCCTGGGGCAGTGGGGACACAGTGGGATGTGAGGGACACTTAGCCAGAGGTGCTAGGTTACAGTGCCAGGGTGTTGGGGTCACTCAGCTGGGGGTACTAGGGACACAGTGCTGGGTGTGTTGGGACCCTAACCTGGGGGTGCGGGGGACAGTCAACCAGGTGTCCTAGGGACACCCAGCTGGGGTGCTGGGGTCATAGTGCTAGGGACACTCCACTGGGGGGTGTGGGGACACTCAGCCAGGGGTGCTGGGAACACAGTGCTGGTGACAGGGGAGTGTGCTGGGGACACTCAGCCGGGGTGCTAGGTTATAGTGCCGGGGGTACTGGGACACTTAGCCATGGCACCAGGGACACAGTGCTGGGATGCTGGGACACTCAGCCGGGGGTGTTGGTGACAGCTGGCGGTGCTAGGGACAGTGAGCTGAGGGTGATGGGCACACTCAGCCAGGGGATATGGGGCACAGTGCCAGGATGCTGGGGAAAAAGTGCCAGCATGCTGGGGACACTCAGGAGTGCTGGGGTACAGTGCTGGGGTACTGGAGTCAGCCAGGGGTGCTGGGGACACAGTGCTAGGGACACTCCACAAGGGGGTACTTGGGACAGTCAGCCAGGGGCACTGGGGACGCAGTGCTGGGGAGTCAGCTGGAGGTGTGGGGGACACTCAGCCAGGGATGCTGGGGACACTTAGCAGGGGATGCTGGGGCACGGTGCCAGGGCTGCTGGGGAGAGTCAGCTGTGGGCGCTGGGAACACAGTGTTGGTGACGGTCAGCTGAGGACACTGGGGACCTAGTACTTGGTGCTGGGGACAGTCAGCTGGAGGCACTGGGGTCAAAGTGCTGGTGGGCTGGGGACAGTCAGCCCAGGATGCTAGGCATAGTTCTGGGGTACTGGGGACACTCAGCCAGGGGTGCTAGGAACAGTCAGCTGGGGGTGCTGGGGCCACTCAGCCAGGGGCACTGAGGACATGGTGCTGGGGTGATGCAGACAGCCAGGGGTGCATGGGACACGGGACACAGTGCCAGGGTGGTGGAGATAGCCGGGGGCGCTGGGGATACAGTGCTGGGATCCTGGGAATACTCAGCTGGGGGCGCTGGGGACAGCCAGTGATGCTGGGGACACTCAGCTGGGGGTGCTGGGGTCTAGTGCTGGGCTCTGGGGACAGTCAGCTGGGGACACTGGGGTCAAAGTGCTGGGGTCAGTCAGCCAAGGGTGCTGGGCATATAGTTCTGGGGTGCTGGGGCCACTCAGCCCAGGGCTCTGGGGACAGTCGGGCAGGGGCACTGAGGACACGGTGCTGGGGTGATGCAGTCAGCCGGGGATGCAGGACACTCAGCTGTGGGTGCTGGGGACATGGTTGGGGTGGTAGAGATAGCCGGGGGTGCCGGGGACGCAGTGCTGGGATCCTAGGGACACACAGCCAGGGTCACTGGGGAAGGTCAGCCAGGGATGCTGGGGACACTCAGCCAGGGATAGTAGGGACAGTCAGCCAGGAGTGTGGGACACAGTGCCGGAGTGGTGGAGACAGTCGCGGCCACTGGGGAGAGTCAGCCAGGGGTGCTGAGGTCTGCCAGCTGGGGGCGCTGGGGACACAGTGCTGGGATATTGGGGGCACTAAGCCAGGGGTGGTGGGGCACAGTGTCGGGGGCGCTGGGGCACCGTGCCAGGGGTATTGGGACACTTAGCCGGGGTGCTGGGGATATAGTGCGGGGGGTGTTTGGGACAGTCAGCTGTGGGAGCTGGGAACACAGTGCTGGTGATAGCCAGCGGGTTCTGGGGACACTCAGCCAGGGGTGCTAGTTACAGTGCCGGGGTGGGGGACAGTCAACCGAGGGTGCTGGGACACTAAGCCAGGGTGATGGGGAAAGTCAGCTGGGGGTGCTAGGGACACAGTGCTGGGGTGCTGGTGATAGGCACTCAGCAGGGATGTTGGGGACACTCAGCAGGGATGCTAGGGATAGTCAGCAGGGGGTGCTGGGTGCATAGTGCTGGGGTGATGGGGACAATCAACTGGGGGTGTGGGGGACACAGCCGAGGTTGCTGGGGACACAGTGCTGGGATGTTGGAGACAGCCAGGGGCGCTGGGGACACAGTGCTGGGATGCTGGGTACACTCAACTGGCAGTGCTGGGGTCACTCAGCCGGTTGTGCTGGGACACTCACCTGGGGGTGCTGGGGACACTCAGCCAGGGGGCTGGGGACAGCTGGGGATTCTGGGGCACAGTCCTGGGTAATGGGGACAGTTAGCTGGGGCACTGTGGACACAAAGCCGGGACTTGGGGGACAGCAGTGTCTTGGGGATACAATGCCCCATCTCCATGGCCGTGGTTCTCCAGTAGGGCACACAGGGCACTGCCCACTGCAGGGCTGGGGTCCCCCATGGAGTGCCCTGTTGCAGGCTCTGCACACAGGTATCCTGCATGTCATGTCCCCAACAATTCTGTGCTTCCTCGACAGGTTTGGGAAGTATTCCCATGATGAGCTGTCCATTCTGGTGCCTTTACAGCAGTGCTGCAGGTATGGCGTCCCACTCTGTGCCCCCCCGGGGAGCCCCCAGCCCAGCCACAGATTGGACAGAGGCCCCCAGCCCCACTCCCATGGCCCAGCAGCGTGCGGCCCAGCACCTTCCCGGCGCACGTCTCAGGCCAGCCGTGATGGCCCCCGTCACAGATGAAGACACTGGGGCTCAGACTGGCATCCTGCCCCCCCAGCACTCCGTGCCCCTCGCTGCCACCCTCTGTGGGGCTCCCCCCACCACCTCTCCCTTATGGGTGGGGAACCAGGCCATGGGGCAGAACTAGAAGCTCCCTGCCCGGGGAAGGTGTGTGGGGCTGAGCTGGGCTCAGTCTCCCGGATGCATGGGTCATCCTCCCCGCCCTGCGTCTGCCTGGAGTGTCAGGTCCCTGCAGGCACTGCCAGGCCTCCCATGGCCACCTGCTCTGCCAGGCAGGACCCTTACTGCAGCGCCTCCGGGAGGCAGTAGCTGGATCAGGCAGGGACCCACCTGGGACTGCCCCTGGCTTGGCGCCGGTGTCCCCTGTGCCCAGGCCCCAGAGGCTGGGGCCTGACCTGTCTCTCCCCGGCAGGGTCAGGAAGTCCACCTACCTTCGGCTGCAGCTCCTGGCCAAGGAGGAGTACCGGCTGAGCCTGCTGATGGCGGAGTCCCTGCGCAAGGACCGCGTGGCCCCCGTCCTGTACCGGCCGCACCTGGAGGCGCTGGACCGGCGGCTGCGCATCGTGCTGCGGGCCATTGGGGACTGCGTGGAGAAGGACGGGCCGCACAGCGTGCTGGAGGATGACCTGGATGCCGAGCACAGAGTGCCCCCCGGCAGGTAGTGACCGAGAGCCGCCGGCCTGCCGTGGAGGAGGGACACGCGTGTCCACGCTGTGATTTGGTGACTGCGGGAACAGATGGATCGCTCCTGGGGTCAGGCACCGCAGGCCCGACGGGACTCACCGTGTCCGCTTTGAGACCGGAGAAGGCTGGGGAGGGGGCGCTCTGTGCTCATGGACAAGGCGGCCTGGCGGCGGGGGCCACCCACCCTTCTGTATGGGAAGGAAGCCTTTACTGACTGTTTTATATTTATACTTGGTGTCTATGTATATAAATAGAGCGACACCTTGCAGACCCCAGACCACCACCAAATGCACACGTGGGGGCCGCACCCCCTGGGGCCGGCCTCTCCTACCAGGTGTGCTCCCACTCTGGGCCTAACTTGAAACAGACTCCCACCTGTCCTCCCTCCTGGGAGGCCCGCGGCCAGACGGCTCACGGTCTCGGCCCAGTGCACGGCGGGGCTCCCGATGGCTCCATAGGCCGGTCGGCGGGCAGACTCCCAGTTTCAGAGTGACGTCAGTGACCACGTCTTCCGTTTCTCAGAGCCACCTGGCAGTGCCTGGGACCTCCCTCGGTGGCCCAGGGTGCTGCTCGTCTCCTGACTTCGCTTTGATCATTGGTGCAAAGACATCACACGGGCTCCTTCAAGGGCCTCGGCAACGGGCTGAATTTTGCAACATTTTTGTGGAATAGTTTGCAATGTGGTAAAAGTGCAATAAAAATAGAGCAAATGTATGCTGGGGTCTGGGCCCCTCACGCCCTGAGCTCAGCGGCCACCCAGCCTCCCTCCACACAGGTCAGGCCTGGAAGAGGGCAGAGCCAGGCTCAGCTTCCAAGGTCCAAGGGGCTGTGGCTGGGAGGCAGGAGGTGGGGGAAGCCCCTGTCCCACTCCTGGTGTGGCTGACCAAGCTGGGCAGGGGGTCCCTGAAGACATGGGCCAGTTCCAGACAGCAGCAGCATGTCTACACAGCCCAGGAGTGCCCAGTGGAGCCAGAAGTCTGGCCCTGTAGGCTGCAGGGCCTGAATCCTCCTGGGAGCCCTGCCTGGGGGCTCCCCGAGATTGTTGCCTGCAGGGGCTCAGTGTAGGCACAGGGCACTGTGACAGGCTAGCCCCAGGGGTTCCAAGGGGAGGACACCACTGAGCACTGACATAAACCCCAGAGAGTCCCAGGGAGCAGAGAGTCCTGGGTGTCAGAGCCCTGGCCACCTCTGGGGCTCCCAGCTCCTCTGGTGCCCCAGGACCACTGGTTTCTGTGCACCCGGCCCCATGCAAAGCTGCCACCACAAATTATTCCTGGTCTCTAAGGCAAAACAGCAAGGTTGATCTTTTCCTCATTTCACAGGTGGGGACATGGAGGCTCAGGGAGGGGCTGACATGCAGCACAAAAGTCAGTTTAGGTTTCCAGAATGGCCAAGCCATTGGCTGCCAGGTGGAGGGGGTACGGCCCACAGCAGAACCACAAAGGGACCTCAGACTACAAAGGAAGTTAATGGGGGGATGATAAAGTGAACCCCAAATGCAGCCCCCCATCAGTAACCTACCTGGTACTGGCTTCCCATCCAGCACTCCCCTGGTGACACCACTGGCTCAGGCGTCCCTGCCCCTTCCTGCCTGTGGCTGTACCTGCGGTACCTATACCCCCCCCCCCACCCAGCCTCCTGCTGGGCCCCGTCCCTGCTGCACGGGGAGTAGGTAAGTGCCTGGAGGAGGGCTTGACGAGGTCCCACGATCAGAAGCAGCCAGTTCTGCCCCAGGACAGCGTAACCCCAGCCTCCTCCCAGGCCGCCCCAAGAGAACAGAGGGACTCTGAGGCCAGGGCGGCTGTCCTCACCCCCCAGACCCCCGGTCCATGTGCCACGGGTCCAACAGTGCTCACTGGGCGGCTGCTGGAGGCAGGCTGGAGGGCCCTCTGGTGACCTCGACAGACCCTGGAGGTTTGCAGGGTGGTGAGGGGGACACACGGCCAACTCCCATGTGCGGCTTCAAATAACAGGGATGGCGAAGGGACAGAGGAGATGGAAACCCGGGGGCAGGGCCACATGCAAAGACAGGTCTCCCGGGTTCCTGAGTGGAGGCCCGACCTCCACTGTGCCAGCATTCACAGACGGACCTTCAAGGAGGCAATTCAAGTTGACCGTGGGGCAATCCCCCAGGACTGACGTCCTTGCAGGAGGAGGAAGCGCCCCTGCAGATCGCCCCCGTCACATGCAGGGGCAGGCCACACGGGGCGGGCCACGTGGGGACAAGCAGGAGACATCACCAGGAGCCAGCCCGGCCCCTGGTCTTCAGAGTCCGGCCTGCGGACAGTGAGAGAAGAGACGCCCGTGTGTCCGCGGCCCCGCGCGGGAGCTCCGAAGCAGCGCCCGGGGCTCAGTGGGCCATCCACATCTGGGCTTTTCCCTCGGGTCCCAGCACAGGACTCCCAGGTCTTTTGGAGCTGCCTGAGCAAAGGTAGGAGGAGGAAAGCAGGGGGAAGCCAGTGATGGGGCTGGCCAGGAAAAGCGTCATAAGCAAGCACACAGTGGTCACCCAGATTCACGTCGGAACCTGTCTCTGGGACCTGGAGTCAAATCAAACCAAACCATTCCCCGGCGCACCCACAGCTGTGGGAGAGAACTCAGACCCAACACCCAGACCAGCCTTCCCACCGGGGCTCCAGTGAAAGCTCGTGGGGTGCCGAGAGGCCAGAGCAGAGGGAGGGGGTCCCAAGCAAGCAGGAGAAAAGAGGGCTTCCCATTCAACTCCTCTTGGTGCAAGTCAGCTTTCCCGGGACCCTTACCCACCCGTCCAGCCCTCAGACCAGACAGCATCTCACCAGAGGTGGCTAGGGGAAAGTGCGGGCAAGAACTCAAACAAAACCCCCCTCAGTCGGCCTGGGAACTCCTTCTGGAGACTCGAGGGGCAGGGAGAGGGGCAGGCAGCACCCTGCCCGAGGCCACGGGGGGCAACATGGGTGCAGCGGGGCAATGCAGGTGGGTGGGCACCCCCTCATTTCCCAGCCCCTCCCCAGAAGTCTGAGATGCATGAAGGACAAAGGACACCCCCATGGCTCAAGAGAAGGATGACAAAGGCGCCTCACGAAACGCAGGCCCTCCCAGGTGCACCCTCTGTCTCCCCGGGCCAGCTGGGAGGAACCTGAATGCACACACGGAGGAGGCCAGAGCCTCAGAGGCCAAGCGCCCGGGCAGAGCCTTCGGCAGGCTCCCAGGCAGTCCAGCCACAAAGCCTCACCCCAGCGGCTTCCACTGTCACCCAGATCACAGAGCCACCCCCACACATCCATCCCAAATCCTGACCAGTTTCCGAGGAAAATTCCGCTCCTCCCCGCACGCCACCCAGAGGGACCTTAACAGAAGAGGCGAGCAAAGGAGGTCGCAAGCAACCTCTGCCTGGGTGTGGGGTGTGGTGAGTGAAGAAAGACAAAAGAGCAGAATCCCAAAGCCTCCCCACGTGGCAGGAGCTGCCCATATGCACGGAGGGAACTTTCTTACTCTTCTCGGCATTTGGAAGGAAGGGTTCAGAGCTGGCTGGGACCTGCCCACCTGGGAAGTGGGAACAGCGTCCACTCTATCTCACAGGGTAAGGACAGCTCCTGGCCTGCTGGTTTTAAAGGGTCAAATGGGGTGAAGCTGTGAAAGGGGTCAGATGCCAGGTGGGGTCTGGTGGGGTCCACACCAGGGGCCTCGGCCCAGATCAGGCTAGGCTGCTGTGCCCACCCAAGGCCCCTGGTGTGGCCATCCCTGTGGGTCGCAGGGCTTTAAGAGGCAACTTCTCTTCACCAGGCTGACTGCTGCAGCCAGATATGTCCTGCGGCCACCATCAGCCAGGAAAGGCCCCCACCCCACCCCACCCCACCCCTAGGGTGGGGCTGGGCACCAGAAACACTGCCCAAGACTGGTCCACTTGCACCACCTAGAGGAGAGCCCCAGAAAAGCAAGAGCCACACCGCAGGGCCCAAGGACCACCCCCAAATTCAACTCTCAGAAAGCCAGTCCAGACGGTAAATGTCTGCTCTTACCCTTAAGCCACTAAGTTTGCAGTGGCTTGCTACGCGGCATGCAGAACAAAATGCACCTGTCAAGACTTTTGAATGAACTTCAAGAACATCTCCATCCATTCACAATTGCTCAAAGCTCACTTGCTAGGAGCAGAAGATCACCCTGACTCCATTTCTATATCCTAGCTATTCCTGTTTCTACTGAGCTACGGCTCAGGTCCTTGCAATGAGGAAACACAGGATGGTTTGCTCTCCTATGTTGTTTGTGCAGACAGACTGCACAGTGTGCTATATGCCTGCTGCCCGGGGCCTGCCTCCCCTCGAGAGACAGGCCTTCCTCTTACTAGGACCTTGGCCCCGCTATAGAGGGTCCCAAGCCCTTGTGAACCTCAGTTGTGTGGCTTGATCCACGGGATCTCCGTGGGTAGGAGTGAGTGTGAGGCAGGGACAGAATCTAAGGGGGCAGTCTCCCCACCCCATCCGGGGGCAGGATTTACCTAATTAGCTTTGTTCTTTCGTTGGCCATTCATCACACCAAAGTATAGGGTTCTGGAAAGGCATGTTTAAATATTTGTGAGTGCCCTGTTTTGCTTCTGATTTTAAAAGAGCTATGATTGCTTGCCAAGAAGAAATCCCAAGATACTAATTGCCTCCATTTACCTTGGCTGCCAAGAGCGCACACTCAGCCACAGCCATCAGAAGCTTATTCTAATGCCTATGGTGTTGTTTTGGAAAAGTGACAAGGATGTGATTTTTATATTTCTTCTTTATTCTCCCCATGCGTCACTCATGGAAAGTTTGGGAGCAAAAGAACCAAATTCCCCCTCCTAGCTCCAAAGGGAGCTCCAGCCAAATCACTGTGGGAAAAGACTAGGACCTTTCCTCTGTGGGAGCTGCTGCACACTTGCCCAGCTGGAGAACTTCTTACAAGGTCTGGAACGTGGCGCGCTCCGCCAATGCCAGCCCAGCACAAGCAAGCCTTGGAGGCCTCTGCTCTTTAGGGTTCTGGTCTGATTTTTAAGGAAACTGGGCATTAATAAATCTATATGCCCAAATTAGCAAATGATTATCCACATAAGGAGTTTCCTGAAAGTATTTACATTTAAAAAGATGACTTCTAAAAGAGTTCTGATATGTTCAATATCCTGTAAGGCTAAAAATCAAATTCTTTTCTTTTAAATTTTATTTATTTATTTGACAGACTGAGATCACAAATAGGCAGAGAGGCAGGCAGAGAGAGAGGAGGAAGCAGGCTCCCTGCGGAGCAGAGAGCCTGATGCGGGGCTCAAGGACCCTGAGATCATGACCTGAGCCGAAGCAGAGGCTTTAACCCACTGAGCCACCCAGGCGCCCCTAAAAATCAAATTCTTGAAGAATGTTCTATGTTAGCCATTTTGCAAACAGTTCCTACTTTCAGAAATCGAAAGTGAATATTCAGCGTGTGGACGGAGGCTGCTTCTGAACGACTGAATTACCGGTGGTTTCTATTTTCATACCTTTCTCTGTTTCATACACTTTCTGTAACAGACACAGCCTTTAATTAAACAACACAGCAGGGTCCGAGCACGCCGTGACTTGGCGTAACAGAGAGTGTCTGAAGGGCCCCGTGTCCCCTTCCTCTCCCCATCCTCTTTCCTGCTGCTCCAAACATAAAAACAGATTAAGTGTTTATCAAGACCAGAATTTTCTTCTTGCCATTTAGAAAAGCATCCCAACCGGTATAAGTCACCGCTGCCCTTTTGATATCTGTGAGTGGCACTGCATGGCCAGTTTGGGTGGGCAGGTGAGAACCACCGACAGGCTGGCGGGGAGACCCTTCCCGAGGGCTGGCAGCCCGGGGATCTCCTGCATGTGCCTGTGCCACATCTCTGCCCAGCCTCCCGGCCACACATTCAGACACCTGGAGTCTCCATCACCTTCCTGGAGGGTCTGAGTTCGAATCCTCTCCCTGCCACACACAGGGGGTGTCACACAGGCGAGACCCAGTGCAATGCAATCACCAGGCGTGTCCAACTCGAGGGACCGTCCCGAGAGGTGAACCAGTCAGTGTACGTAAAAACATCTCAGAACCTTGCTGACTATGTGTGCCACTGACACCACTGTGTTGAGTAGTATTTCAAGGACGTTTCTGGCTAAAAATCAGAGAAGCCTTCCTTCTCACTTGCCAGGCCCCATATTAATAATTTCATTTTAAATTAAATCAGATAAATGTTCCAGAAGTCTAAGAAACTAAAATTCGTTAGGCTTGTTTCTGAACCGACCAACCGGTACTTCCTACTGAACCGAGGGAACCGTGTATAGGTCCCGTCCTTTCATGCTTTACACACTCGCCCGCCCACCCCCTGCGACCTCACTGGGAGAGTCCAGGACGGGATCAACCGAAACCTCAGAGGGGGTGAGGGACCCGGCCTGCACTCCCCTGCCCAGGTGGCCCAACCAGACTGTCCCCTGCAGCCACCCCTCCCCCAATCCCTGCCAGGACACCAAGGCCCCTGCTGACCTCTCCGGGGGGCTGTGCCCTCTCCTGCCCATCTGTGCCTGGCTTCAGCATCTCCTCCTCCTTGGCCATGTGCCACACAGGCCACAGGCAGCTCTTGTCAGCTCGGACAGGCTGCTTGTCCTCTTGGTGGGTTTCAAAGCAGCTGGCAGGTGCCTCACGCTGGGTTCCGGGTCCAGAGGAAGCTCCCAGGGATCAGCCAGAACCAGACTAGGGACCCGGCGCCCCGACAAGGTCTCAGACCCAGCGGCTCTGAAGGTGATCAGCTTGCACCCACAAACACAGACTCCAGCAGAACCAGACATCCTGTTGAATGTGTCTACTGGCTTTACACAGAAGCAGGATTCCACCAGGGGCGTCACAAAGTGCATCACAGGGTTTGGGACCAAATGCCCACCCCAGCAAAGGAGCCCAGCTGCAGCTGAGAGGGAAGGTCACCTCCTTATCATGCTGTTATGACATTCAGGGTTTTCCATTGGCCCCCAGAAGTGACACCTGGGGGAGGGCACAGTTTTCTGTAAGGAGAGCTCTTCATTGGAAGTGGTCTTGGGCTCTGATCATCACCACCAGTGGGGCGCAGGGCTCGGGATTATTGTCATCTGCTTCTCCATGGGCCATACGTATGTGGCCTTTCCAAGGGAAGGGACCATTTTCAGGGGCTGGGCCAGCTCACATGATGTGTAAGGTGCTGAATGGGCCAGGCGTGACCCAGGCCTGAAGGTGATAGCTCCCCTGAGAGGTGCATCTCTGGGCTACTCTAGCTCAGGGGTCCCTCCTCGTGAGGTTCAGGGTTGCGTGGCCACTGGAGCCATTCACCAAGGGGTGGAAAGTTGGAGTGAAGCCGCCATGTGGTTTCCTGCTTGTCCATCATCTGTGTGACAGAGGCTTCAAGGTCCTTCTTGTAGCCCGGTGCACAGGGTCCCCTGATGCCAGCTGACCTCACTGGCCGGGACAGGGCTCCAACACATCCTACCTGCTCCCACTACTTCTGCCTGACCATGCAGCTCCTGGGGAGGCCAAGCTTCAGAACCCAGACTCTCCGAGAAGGCAGCTGGAGCTGGACAGAAAGATGTGGAGGGAAAGAGGAGGACATGAACAGGAGCTGGCAGAGAAAGCCCCCGTAGAGCTGAGGGGATGGGATTCCCTCTTCGGCACAGACGGCCTGTCTCCAATCTCATTCTCGAAGCCTGGCATCTGGGGTCTCCAAGCTGCAGGGTCATCTAATTAACCTTTTCATTTTGAGATAATCATAGATTCCATGCAGTTGTGAGAAATGAAAAAGAGATCCCAGGGACGCTTTACCCAGTCCCCCCTTGGGGACATCTTGCAACACTCCAACGCACGATCCCACGACCAAGACCTTGACCCTGACGCAGCACACGCAGAGCGTGGCAAGGCCACAAGGGCCCCTCGTGTTGCCCTATTACCACTGCAATCATCCCTCCTGCCCGGACCTCCTCCTCACCCTGGAAACTACTCCTCTATTCTGCATTTTACCATTCTGTCTTTTTGAGAAGGTCCATAAATGGCAGCATGTAGTAGGTAACCCTTTGAGGCTGGCTTTTGCCCTCAGTGGGAGTTCCATCCAGGCTTCCAGAGTATTGGTGGGTGGTAGATTTGCGTCGCTGAGGTATCCCTCCACGTGGAGGGGACCGAAGCTTGCTCTGCCATTTCCCTGGGGAAGGGCGTCTGGGCAAGATCCGGTTTGGGGATGCAAGCAGAAAGGCGGCTATGTACACGTGTGTGCGGGTATCTGGTGACTTCACTTCTCCGCTTCTCTGGGATAAATGGCCCAGGGGGCAGCTTCTGCTCAACACTCTGGCCACCTGTTTAGTTTTTAAAGAAGCCGCCATAATGTTTTCCATGGGGGCTGCACCGTGTTATGTTCCCACAGCCCAGCTCGTCTGATTTTGGCATCTGACAGAGGGGACAACACGGAGCTTCTGAATGTCTTTGAGCCCAGTAGGCTTCGGATTGTCAGCAGAAACTGGCCTCCCAGGTGGTGCTGGGGGAACCTGGAGGCACCAAGTCAGGCCTGCCCACCCTTCTCCGCCAGCGGCAATGGGCAGCATCAAGCTCTGGTGAGGCCAACTGGCTGGACGGAACAGAGCTCATTTCTGACCTAAAGGTCGTGCTTTGAAAGCAGAATTTTCTGGCACTGGACCAGATCGGGGTCAGAGGGAAAGGGTCCAGCATTTCCTCCAAGGCCCTGGGACCCAGTCGCACTGTCTCTCACTGCACAGAGGGGTGCCTCCTCCAGATCCCATGAGGGGCTCAGGAGCCTGCTCACTCAGGGAGCCCCTGAGTGCGAGGGGCACCGAGCTCTCTGTCCTGGGAGCACACTCAGTGTTTCCAAACTCTCAGGCCTGGACCCTGCAACTCCGGGCAGGAGGTGGGGCTGAGCCTGCTGGTGGAGGAGGCCATAGTACTGGCCCTGCCTGTGGCCTGGCAACCCTAGGGTCTACTCTGGGATCCAGGGCGTGGGAGAAGCTAGTGTCTCCCTGCGCGTCCAGGGCGCAAGGACCCGCGAGCTCCGAGGAAACATCCACCAGGACAGGGAGCCCAGGAGGAGCCCCAGCTCTGGCTCAGGGGCTGGGGGTGGGAGGGATACCCTAGGCTCTGCCTCGAAATCTGGGGCCCCGCGCAGGGAGCGCGGCGACGCGCACCGGGCGGGGGCGGGAGCGGGAGGCGGGGGTGGCGTCCCCGACAGCCTGTCGGACCACCCAGAGCGGCATTCCCTCCTCCCTCGGTCCGCGGCGGTCAGAGGGTCACCAAGAGCCCCGCTTGGCTCCCCTCAGCCGCTTTACTAGTGGTTGGGGCCTCCCCCGCGCTGGGATTGGATGCGAGAGAATGGGGTGGGCGCGGGCGGGGGACCCCAGAAGCCCAGGTTCCCAGTTCGGGCTTGGAGCAGCCCGCAGTGCAGACGCTGCCGGCCGGCGCCAGGGAGGACCTCGCACCGACCTGGCGGGCTGGCGGGCTGCGCGGAGGCGGCGGCAACGGCAGCGGTGGCCCCCGCAGGCGCCTGGCGCGCCAAGATGTTTGACAGCTCGCAGTATCCCTACAATTGCTTCAATTACGACGCGGACGACTACCCAGCTGGCAGCTCCGACGAGGAGAAGCGACTCACACGGCCCGCCTACAGGTGACCGCGGGGCGCGTGGTCAGAGCCTCCCCGCCAGCGACCCTCCTCCTCAAGGGCCAGCCTGGGATGGAGGGAGGGCTTGCTTCTCCGGGGGGCGGGGGCTGGGGCGGTGGGGGGATTCAGAGGAGGAGACGCGTTCCCTCAGCAAAGTCCCAGGTGTGAAGATGAGCTTCCTGGGTCGGAGCAGAAGCGGGCGGGGGCCTCCAGGGTTCACGCTCCCCAGCAGCCCCTTCCTGTCTGCACCTCCCACACACCACGGAGCCCTGGGGGCGGAGGAGCCCTGCGCTCCTAGAGCCGCCCCTGGCTGGAGGGGATTCCAGACTCCGGGGCGTCCCCTCCTCCGCCCCGCATGGCCCCATACGCCCCTATTTGCAGCTACATCGCGCTGATCGCCATGGCCATTCAGCAGAGCCCCTCGGGCAGGGTCACCCTGTCCGGTATCTACGACTTCATCATGCGCAAGTTCCCCTACTACCGAGCCAACCAGCGCGCCTGGCAGAACTCCATCCGCCACAACCTGTCCCTGAACAGCTGTTTTGTCAAGGTGAGCCCCGGCCCCAGCCCGCTGCCCTGCTCCCGGGAAAGGCCCCTGAGTGTCTCGGGCTTGAGGGCTCCGGGACCAAGGCATCCCTGATTCGGGGTAGGGGCAGGTTTTGCAGCAACAGCTGCTGGAAAGTTCGTTTTCAGCAAATCGGAGTGCCTCCAATTTGCTCCATGACCAACGCCATGCACCGCAAGGACAGGGACCTCTCCAGCGCTTGCCTAGAGGCGGAGAGGGGTGGGCCGCACGCACCAGGGGCCAGACCCTCGTGGAGCCCCTCCCTCTCCCGCAGGTGCCCCGAACGGAGGGCCACGAGAAGGGAAAGGGCAACTACTGGACGTTCGCGGGTGGCTGCGAGTCGCTGCTGGACCTCTTCGAGAACGGCAACTACAGACGGAGACGCCGTCGCCGTGGCCCCAAGCGCGAGGGGGCGGGGGAGGCGCATACAGGGGCCGCGGAGGGGCCTCCGGGGCCGCCTGAGCCGGCCCCCCACCGCCAGCCCCCGGCCCCCACCAGTCCCGCTGCCTTGGGGAAGGAGGAGCCCAGGGGCATCAAGTTCAGCATTGACTACATCCTGTCCTCACCGGACCCTTTTCCGGGGCTCAAATGTCCCTGCGGCCCCCAGGAGGGCAGAAACCCCCAGCCGGGGACCCAGCAAATGAACCTCCACCTTTGGACAGCATAAGGCAGGGCTGGCACCCAGGCAGCCTGGGGTCTTCCAGAGGATTTCAGCCCCCGCTCAAGCCAAGAAGCAAGGTTTTGCCACATCCTACTAACTTCCACAGACTCCTCCTGCTCCAGGCTGAAAAACACCCTGGGCTGCAGAGATGGGAGGTCAGTCTTCTGGCTTCATCGCTCCAAGTCCCCTTTGCAAGAAGACCCATGGGGTCCTGCCTGACCGAAGCATTTGCTCTAGATTCACTGAATAACCCTCCTCTGAGGACTAGGAACATGGCTTCAGGGCCACGTCCGCTTAGATCCAAGGCAGCGTTTCACCCCTCCATCATCTGAGAGTTTGCTGCATAGAAAGCCATGCCCGGGAAGGAGCCAGGGTGTCAGTATTCAGCTGGCGAAGCAGGTGGGCATCCTCCCTCGAGCTAAAAGGGCTAAAAGAGAAGTCGGGTATCAGCTGAACCCGCGGATGTCGCCCCAAAGTTTTTGACTGTGGCCCTGTTACAGATGATGGGCTCGAAAGTGTAAGTGAATCTTGTGCTGTGGCAGAATATTCCATTCGATTTGATTCGATTGCTTGAGAAATCCTGTGTACTTATTTATAGAGGAAAGAAGGCAGGAAGAAGGGAGGAGCGAGAGGGAGGAGGGACAGGTCCAAATTTGGGACAACACGAGGCAAAGCACACTTTTCTGGGTCCCTCTGAGCCAGGCACACGCTTCCAATGGGGCAGCTGGCTTCCCCGGGGAAGCAGACATTCCGTAGCAGCGGCTGATAGATTCCCCGCTACCCGGAGAGGTGTGCAATTAGGGAGTGTGCAATCACCAGCGTTGGAGGTGGGTGCACTCCATTTGAAATGTAAATGATTTAATTACTGCACGAAGACGGGCATTTTAAAAAACACCATTATGCACAGTGAAACTATTTGACCAACCTTATCATTTTTCACCAGCCCATTTTTGCGGCGTTAATTGTTTTCAATGACTTAATTTGAACATTAGTATGGATTACACCTAATCTGATCCACTAGGTGACAATGATTGGCTAATTTTATAAACAACAAAAACACACCCAAGGAGGCTGACTGTCTCGACTGGGAATTACACAGTCGTGCTTTCTCGGGCTCTGAAAAACCCAGGCCGGTAAAGGAAGGCGGGCAGGAGGTAGAGACAGAGCCTTCCAAGAGACTCGCTTAGACTGGCTCGCTTCTGATTCGGACAACCTGACCTTTCCTTAAACTGCCACCCTGGAGAGGCTCCCCGGATTGATGTAATCGTTTTGAGAAGAGGGGAGAAGGCTGTTACTTAGCGATGTGGTGAAACGCCTGATCCCCGATTCCAGAGAGGAATCCTGGTGGTGGTGTTCCCACGGCCTGCCCGCCAGCGCTCTCTTGGTCTGGCCAGGCCCTGCCAATGGGGCAACCTGTTGGCCTCATGGGGGGAGGCAAGCCCTGCCTCTAACAGACCTCTGGAAAGCAGGACTCAGTCTGCAACAAAGATGACATCTCTCCTTTGCAAATGCCAGCTACCAGAACCCTTTACTGGGAAAGCGCCCGACCCCGGTGGGCCCTCACCAACTGCTAAGCCTGGAGCTGAGCCCCAGATAGGGTCTGTCTCCATGGCTGCAACACCAGCCCTGGTGAACTGCATTACTTCTCATCCTCATTTTACAGATGCGGACCTGCATGCAGGTGGACCCAGGCCCACGGCCCAGGCATGTGGCTTTGGGGCTGGGCTGCTAACATGCCCTCCAAGCCATGGCTCATGCAGACTCCGAGTGTCTGTGTGCATGTCTGTGCCTGTGTGTGTCGTAGCTGTGATGTCTGTGCGCATCCCCGTTATTTACATCCCTTTGCCGGTTGTTCTGAAAGCATTGTTTTAAACGATAGTAAATAAGACATAGGTGGTACAATGCAGGTTGTACTGCTGTATGTAAGTAGATAGCACACAGAGTCGTTGGAGATCTATTTTTCTGCTACCCATCATGCAAATACAATTTGCATTTTATCTTTTGGGTTCTGGCTGTGTTCCTGCGTTGTGTTGTGGTAAGCAAAGCCTGATGGACCAGAAAGTTCCATGTCGTAAAGAGGGCGGTTTTGGAAGCCCCGGCCTTAGAGGGCGAGAGGGGGCCTGGCGACCAGCACGTCCTCCCTGGGTACAGGGTCCGGGCCAGGTGACCACTGGCTGCTGGGGAGTGAAGGGGTGCCAGGCAGGCGAGCTCTGGGTACTCGGAGGTCTAACATTTGCTTTGCAAAGGATATCAATCATGTTTGTAAAAGCAAAGGGACATTTTCAATTTGCCAGAATGTGATAGCCCACGACTCAGGCAGGTCTTCTAGTCTTTTGAGTGAGTGGCATTTCATACCAAACAACATTGCAGGGGTGAGGGCCGGCTCTGACCTATTCAAATACCAGCAGCATGCAGACTCGCCCGGCGCACGTCTAATTAAATACTTTATGCCTCTCTTGCAAATCCGCTGATTGATCACCGATACGTACATTACCCGCGCGTTACCCCCGAGCAGATGTCTGCCACATGGTTATGGATCACCGCGTTTCCATTAACAAAGCTGGGAGGCGCTGCCGTGCGGGACTTAGGGGAGGCTCGTGCAAACCGCCATCGTGCAGAGTGAAGTTGCCTGCGCCCAGGCTGAGCCGTTCCTCAACCAGACTCCGAGGGAGGGTGCCCTCTTCACAGCAGCTGGCCGGGCCTGGGCGCTCCGCCCCAGCCAGAGACCCATGATGACCACATTTGTGTAGGTGGGAGACAGCCCTGGGATGGGAGCACGAGCAGGTCTATGGGTGCAAAGCAGCCCTGGACGGTGCCCTCCCCTCCGCATGTCCGACCTCAGGGTCTGGCATCGCCATGTGTCCCCACAGAAGCCTCCCACAGCCAACAGTGTCCTCCCTATCAAGCCACCCTTTGGCCCCTGGTCTGTCCCTGGGGAAGCAGAGAAAAAGCCTCCCTTCTCTTCAAATGCCCTCTCTCCTTGACTGAGTGGTTCTGTGCCTCTGTTCATTCATCCAACAAACATCCATGAGCCCCATGCTAGGTGCTATGGGGCAATCATGGACCAGCCTGTGTCCCCCCAGCATGCCTGGAGTGCTCACACATCAGGAGGCCAGGAAGGAAGCCTGTGCCCAGCGAGCCAAGATAGCAGGTGGCTCGGGGAACAACCATCAACTCAGACAGGGTGGCTGGACAGGGCCATCCGGGGGCCACCTTCAAGCTGAGGCCCTAAGGACAGGCAGGTGCCCATGTGCCAAGAGGAAAGGGCATTCTGGGTGGGGGGGTGGTAAGCTGAGCCCCTGAGGGGGGAAGGAGTTGGGGTGGTGTCTTGCAGAAGGCCACTGAGGCTGGAGGAAGGCACAGGGAGGGGGAAACACTCTCCCAATTCCCAAGTCCATGACAAACACCATGTCTTTAGCCTTTGAGGTTTGAAGTGCATCTCCTGCATTTGCCTTAGTTTGTCACTGTCCTTTCTGACACATGGAACTCCTACAGGACAATCACCTCCTGGGTTCTGGGCACTTCACCTTGGTTAATGTGGCCTCCATGATGGATGCTGCATGTCTCCTACTCTTGTCCTCAAGCCCCTCTTCCTGAACCATCCCATCCTGTGCTCATGAAACCAAGACACATGTCCTAGCTGGGTGGGTCCTGGCTGGGTGGGTGATGCCAGAGAGGACAGTGCGGAAAGTTGAGAAGGGTCTTCTAGAGTTCCTCTTGGCACCAGGCCTCCTTGGCATCTTCTAAGCCTCAGCTAGCTGCCCCAGATTGACCTCAGAGGTTGTTGGGCCCATGGTCCCGGCCTCCCAGGCAGGGCGGGGAGCAGCCCCAGGCTGGGAGCCTTGCAGGTGCGTGTCCTTGGACAGGCCATCTGCCCACCTGGGCCCCAGGTTCTTCATCTGTAGGATGGGCCCCACACAGAACCCCCAGGGACTTAACTGAGGCAGACTTCGTCTCCCCTCTCATGTCTGCCACCTGCCCCCAATTCTCTGCTCAGCCCATGCCCAGCAAGGGAGGCAGGGAAGGGCCTGGCTTGCTGGGCTATGACGGGTCTCACGGAAACCAAGCTGGGCAAGTCCTCAGAGCACCTTCCTTTCCTGAAGCAACCCCCAGGGCCCCTTCTCCTTCTCTGGGGTCTCACATCTGCCCTGGGCACTGCCAGCTTCCTGTCTCCCCACCAGGCAGGCTGGGATGGGGCCATCTGCAGCCTCCAGGGTGGGAAGGATACTGTGTGGGGGGGCTCTCCTTCTCCCCCATGTACAGCTTCCTCAGCATATCTATTCTGGTTCTGAGGATCCTCAGGTCACAGGGGTCCAACCGTACCAGTCAACAGTCTATCTAGAGGGTCCCAGGGTCATTGGCCTGGCAGCAGCGTGACACGGGGGGTCCCTCTGGGAGGTGCTAGAGGGGAGGGCCAGGGCTCCCCACACTCCCTGGGCACCTGCCTCCACCTGCCTCTTCTCGGGGCACTTTAGCTCCATGCCCTGGACAAGAGGCTACTATAGTGACAGCCAAGGACATGGACACACACCCCAGCACCTGCTGCACGCCATGTCAGCTGAGGGCTGGTATGGGGGTCACATACAGATCCATTCCACAGGGGAGGAGACTGAGGCTCTGAGAGGCCGCCCAGAGCTCATGGGAGCAGAGGCAGGTCCTTGGTCCATCCTGTCCCCCCAGGCGCCAGGATGCCAGGCTGAAGGTGGAGGGACACCTTCTTGGCTGGAGGTTGAATGGAACTGGGCTGCTGAGGGGCCCAGGCTATCTGTCGCCTGGAACCTGACTTTGCATTCAGCCAAATTAGCAACCCATAAACATTTGCAACAATGAATGTTTCGTCCCGTTAAAAATACCCAGTCCGTCTAGTGCAGGCAAGCCAGGCGCCTGCCGTCCCAGAGAAATGGGCTCCTGGAAGGAAAGGTGCTGCCTGTCAGGCCTCACGGCAGTCGACTACAAACTCCCAGCCCCTGCGCTCCTGTGGGGCCGCATCTCCCCAGCTTTAGGCCACGTCCGACCCCATCCACGTCGTCGCAAGCTCGCTCAACTGTGACAGCGGAATTAGATTTATAATGAAGCATGGTCATGCAGTCACACCGGTTCTGAAGGAAAGGAGATTGAGGGGGAACGTGGGAACCGATGAAACTTCGCTGGGCACTGAGTCGCTGCAGGAAGGCCACCACCTTACACCTCACCCCTGTACCTCCCAGCGGCCGCCGTGAGGTCTGTCATGCTCCAACAACCGTCGTGCATCCCCACATGCCCCACCCACACCTGCTGGTCCCTGGGTCCCCATGAGCCCAGGACACACCTGAATCGCCCACCATCACCCCTCAGTCGCTCGACTTCTGGCTTTGACAGACACCATGGTGTCTGTACCAAGTGTGGAGCCAGAGGAAGAGAGTTAAACCAGCTCTCTCTGGATCTAGCTGTAGACAGCGTGTCACACACATTCCTGACTTGAGCTGTGTCACCGCCCCTATCCCACCAGGGCTGCCCCGTGTGTTGGAGCCCCGTGCTGCGCTCAGCAAACATGGATACCCTTAGAGCCGGGGCCCCTGGTGGCTCCTGGTCTAGAACCTCTTCTTAAGGACCACGGATGCCATTGGCCACCAGGGGCAGGAACCCTGCAGGACAGAGAGCAGGGAGTTCTGTTCCCCAGTGAGGAGGCAGGTGGCGGGGCCGTGCCCGTGCTGAACCCAGCGGGCCACAGAGCCTGGGCATCAGTGCCCCACCCCCACCGCTGCCTCCCCTGGTGACACAGGTGCAGGCTGAGGGCTCCTGTGCAGAGGAGGTGCCGGGAAGTCCAGGAGAAGCCACTTTGTCTCTGTTGGGCAAGCAGGTGCAATGAGACAAGAGCCAGAGCCACTGAGACCTAGGGAGGTCTGTTCAAGGGAAATTCTGGTACTGGGTGAGGGTGGGGACCCACGCGCGGCCTGGCCTCCTGTGCATCTCCACACCTGAGGGAGATTCACCCATCAGATGTGCCCGTGCCAGATCCTGTGGAAGGAGGGGAGCTTTCCTTGGTGGCCTCTGACAGTCACCATCTTAGCATCCTCAGAGGGGTGGGCAGAGGACACTCTGGCCTGATAAAGGGGGACCCTGAGCTCAGAGAGAGGTCATAGCTTGGAGCAGCCATGGCCACGTGTAAATCTGGGGCCTCAGATTCCCACCGCATCCGTTCACAGATGGAAGGAGCAGAGAGGGCCATCGTGCATGCATGTACTCACACAAGCACACTCTCACAGACACACGCACACTCACAGGCACTGGCACACGTGCACACTCATGGGCACACAGGCACACACTCATGGACTCACGCACACTCACAGATACTGGCACACGTGCACACTCACAGACACATGCACGCTCATGGGCACTGGCACATGTGCACACTCATGGGCACACAGGCACACTCAGTGAAACACGTACACTCACAGGCGCTGGCACACATGCACACTCACAGACACACACTCACGGGCGCTGGCACACATGCACACTCATGGGCAAATAGGCACACTCTCATGGACACACGCACACTCACAGGCACTTGCACACATGCACACAGCATGTGAAATGCACACTCTCACATCATTCATCTCCAGGCTCAGCCAGGAAACAGGAGTCTCACTGGGCGCTGCTGGCTGGACCTATTGGCCGCTGGCATGCCCTGGCAAGTGTCACACCCTCTCCCACAACGTCTTTTCCATCTTCATGACCTCATAAAAACCTATTTGGCTTTCAAATCATGGTGCAAAATTCCCACCTCTGTCCAGGCTCCCAGCGTCCATGGGCAGACATGGCTATCTGGTCCAGGCTCAGTTGGTGGCCATGGAACAATCAGCATCTAATGGGGGCACAGAGCGGGGAGCTGGGCCTTGGACAGACATGCCGGGACCGCATGGCTCAGAGAGGGTCATGTGGGCTCCCAGGGTCCCTGGCATCGCCCACCCCAGAGAGGCAGGGACATGATGGAGCAGAGGAGGCAGGAGCTCCCAGCCCACACTGCTCCTGGCCCTGCCCCCCACCCACCCCGTGTTCCTCTGACTTCTGGCAATCCCACATCCTGCAGGTACCCTGGTCAGCGCATCTCGGACATGTCCTTGTCTCCAGGGAAGTCTTGGGCCCACGGAGCAAGACGTTCCAGACATGGAGACAAGCAAGCCCCACGTGTCTGCAGTTTCTGAAAAGCTGGCAACGATTTTTCCCCACTGTTTTCTGTTTAGAATCACTGACTTGGCTGGATGTTGTCCAGGAACCTGGCCAGAGTGTCTCACATCAGCCCAGAGAAGCAGACAGGCAGACCTCCAGCTCCCCAGGCACAAAGGGCAGCCATTGCCCCCCTGTAGGTGGTAGTCTGGGCTGGGCTGGGGGTCTGAGCCAGGCCCAGCCTAAGGAGCCCAGTGCCCCAAACATGGGATGTGGACACGTCCGGCACTGACTGGGCTCCCGAGGATGCCTGCCCTCCACCTCCTGCCGCCCCCATCAGGGTCAGCACACAGGGATCCCACAGTCCAGTCCCAGAGCCAAGGGACTCTCCCAGGCACTATCTACAGCTCGAAGCAAAAAAATGATGGAGCGGGGGATGGATCCCCATTCCACAGATGAGAGATGGAAGCCAAGAGAAGAGATGGGCCTCCATGGCTCTGTGTCCCCCATCAACAGCCCTCGGAGGGTCTCACATCACAGTCAACGAGACAAGGGTTGGCTGGACGTGTCTGTGGGTTTAGGCGATGCTTCTGGGCTACCCCGGGTTGGAGCCTTCACATCCTGTGTTGGTTCTTTCTGGGTCTTGCCTCTTGAGCTTTTCCCCAATACCTGGGCTTCAGTAAGAGGAGCAGACCGAGGGGCATGGGACCTTCCCCCACTGAAGCCAGCATAAGGACAACCAGAGGAGCCCCCACCCTCAATGGAATAGTGTCTGTTCTGCCCAGGGAATCAAATGGGATCAGTGGCTGCAGCTGTCCCCACCCAACTGTTCCCTTGGGGACAGACCCTCCCACCCAGGGCCACCTGGCATACCCCTCATCCTTGAAAGGATTCAAATCTCCCCAGTCAGATTACTCCTTGCCCTTGGCCACAGACATTGGGGCAGGGAGGGTCATGTGACCCCCAAACAACTGAATAAACCCCAACCCCAGGGTCTCCACTGGAACAGGGGGAAAAGAGCACTCTCGGGCTGGTGGAATGGAAATCTGGGACTGTAGGTGGCCATCTTGCTACTGCCTAAGAAAAGCCTGTTGGAGAATAAATAGCACAGCCAGACATAGACCCAAAAGGTGGGGAGAGACAGATTTTTGAAAGCACAATAACACCTAGATCCAGCCATGCCTGAAGCCATTACTTTCCAATTATCTCTGCCGGTACTACTCCACTGAGCTCAAGGCAGTATGACTTACGGTTCTAAGACTCCCAACTGAAAGAACCTTGTTTATACAAAAGTGTTTCAGCATTTGTTCTACAATGGAGGATAAATGCTTTCACCCAAGAAATATATCCCTAATGGTGGAATCATGACCAGTAAAACCGACATAACAGCTTAAAGGCCCCCTGTTCAAGCACAATGTGGAAACCTGGTCCACAGGTTTAGACCTGGTCTGAACCCACTAGGAAAAAAATGCAGGGTCTTTGACAAGTCCTGAGTTGACACAGCTGAGGAGGATGCTGGAATCTGCTTTCTTTATTTTTTTTAAGATTTTATTTATTTGACAGAGAGAGACACAACGAGAGAGGGAACAGAAGCAGAGGGAGTGGGAGAGAGAGAAGAAGGCTTCCCACTGAGCAGGGAGCCTGATGCAGGGCTCGATCCCAGGACCCTGGGATCAAGACCTGAGCAGAAGGCAGAATCTTAAGGACTGAGCCCCCCCCCAGGCGCCCCTGGAATCCGCATTCTCATACACCTTCTGATGCATCAGAGTTTGGGAACTAGAGTGTGGGTCTCTCCGCTGCTGGGGCAGTTGCAAGAGGGCACACAGGCAGGTAGTCAAGACCCCCGTGTGGCCCGCCTCAGGCTGGGGGCTTGGTCTGCAGACTGCCAACTCCAGGGAGAGGCCCAAACAACGCTCCCACACCTTCTGTCCCAGAGGGGGCAGGACAGAACCCTACTGCTGAGGTCAGGACCATATGGACCCCGGCAGCCAGCTGGGAAGGGCAGGGCCAGAATGGGGGGCCAGTGGCTCAGAACCAGCCCAGCAGGGGTGTGCCGGACAGGCACAGACGGGGGGGTGGGGGGAGGAGACGGGGGCAGGGAACTGGGCACTGCGTCCTGTGTGTCCCCACACATTGGCAGCTCTCCACCCTCAGGGCTGGGTATGGAGACACCCAGCTCAGCCTCCTGCCCCCTCAGCCCCATGTCTGAGCTGAGACAGTCCTGACTCTCTGGTGCTCTTGAACTCGCACTCCCTGCCTACCCTCCCCGCCCCCTGGGTGCCCTCTGAGGCACTTGCTGCACCAAGTCTGGCTCAGGCCACCTATGCAAGACCAGCTGCAGACCCCCTGGCTGGCAGTGGCACCTGTCTGGGCCCAGACCTTGTGGGAACGTCTCTTCCCTGGGCAGGTGGTGGCTGGGGTCTCGCCAAGGGTTCCCACCGTGAGCCCGCTCAGGGAGCCCCCAAGCCCTGAGAAGCTCCCGGAGGAGCCGCCGCCACGCAGCCGGGGAAAGCAATCAGTGCAACCGTGGCTGGATGGAAAGGTTAGTACATAAATCAAGGGAAATGTCAAGTGCCGTTTTACACTGATTGAGATGTAATTTGGGGCGGGGCAACGCCGGTCGCTTGCACTCAGGGAACCGGGAAGGAATCATGTCCATAATCACGCCAAGACTGATGGCCCCTCACCCTGGAGGAGGCTCTGCAGCCTCCCCAGACAGCAAGTGTGGCCCGCACTGGTCCTCTGTCTGTGGTATTGACCAGAACCCAGGACGTGTCACACACATGGGCCAGGCCGTGAGAATTTCCAAATGCCCCGAGATAGCACACATCCTGGAATCATCCATCAGGGGCCAGTGATACGAGGCTCAGCCCTGGGCCTCTGACGGCCAGACCCGGGCCCCCAATGACCAGATCCGAGCCAAAGACATAAGGCTCAGCCCCAGGCCCCCGACGGCCAGAAATGGGCCACGGACACAAGGCTCAGCCCTGGGCCTCCAATGGGAAGACCAAGCCCCAGATGGCCAGACCTGGGCCAGGGACGTGAGGCTCAGCCCTGGGCCTCTTATGGACAGACCAGGGCCACAGACAACCAGAAGAGGGCCCTCGGCCAGAACTGGGCCAGGGACACGAGGCTCAGCCCCTGGCCTCTGATAGGCAGACCCAGACCCCTGATGGCCAGAACTGGGCATCTGACAGCCAGAACCCTGCCAGGGACACAAGATTCAGCCCCAGACCTCCAAAGGCCTGACCCAGGCTTAGTCACCCACGTGGGCCAGTCACACACATGGGCCAGGCTGTGAGCATTTCCAAATGCCCCAAGATAGCACACATCCTGGAATCATCCATGAGGGGCCAAGGACACGAGGCTCAGCCCCGGGCCTCCAACAGCCAGACCCAGGCCCCTGATAGTCAGAATCAGGCCCAGGGCCACAAGGCTCAGCCCTGGACCTCCGACAGCTAGAATTAGGCCCCTGATGGCCAGAACCAGGCCAGGGACAGGAAGCTCAGCCCCCGGCTTCCAACGTCCAGACCCAGGCCCCCGATGGCTAGAACTGGGCCTCTGACAGCCAGAACCGGGGTCTAGACAGCCAGAACCGGGCCAGGGACACGAGGTTCAGCCCTGGGGCCTCCAAAGGCCAGACCCAGGCTCAGTCATACACATGGGCCAGGCCATGAGAACTATCCAAATGTCCTGAAATAACATACATCCTAGAATCATCCATGAGGGGCCAGGGACACAAGGCTCACTCCCCAGCCTACAACAGCCAGAACCCGGGCCAGGGCCCGAATGGCCTGTAAAGGGTGGTGTCACGCAAGGTGGACACGAAAGTAAACAACTTCTCCAGAGGTTAAGAGGGACAGTTGAGAGTGACAGACCCTTACTCAGCCTGCGGCTCCAGACGCACACAACAACACCCCGGAAGGGAACAGTAGACAGACGCACAGCGGCAGGGCTGAGACTGGAGGCCGTCCCTTTCCGAAGCTGAGGAGGTCCGCAGATGGGAACCCGATCTCCAAGAGGACCTGAACGGCACCGTCCGGCCACACCGAGAGGAAAACAGTACATTCGAACAACGGACGCATCCGGACGGTGTCCTGCAGGCATCACATAGACAGAGGGCGTTAGCGACATGCTGGGGTCCCTCACTCAGACCAGCAGGGAGGCTCCCGCCTGGACTGCGAGCAGGACGAGGGTGCCAGCTACCATCCAGGGGGACAAAGCCAGGAGAGCAACTAATAGCCACACGAACAGGAACGGAAGGGACAGACAGAAATTCACCTCTGTTCCTAATTTGCCCACAGTTTGTATTGGAAGCAGATACTAGTCTCTGTCAGATTCTTCTCTGGCACTGAGATAATTACGTGGCTGTTCTTTGCTGCTTTGTTCATATGGTCGCCTACACTGATCGATTTGCAAACATTACATCACACTACCTACAAGGGAATATTATTTGGCCATAAAAAGTGACACAGTGCAGGCACCTGCTAAGACATGGACGAGGCTGGAAAGCGCTAAGTGAAAGGAGCCCGTGACCACACGCCACGTGTTGGAGGTCTGCTCCCATGAAGGACCTCGGCAAACGTGTACAGACTTGAAGCTGCCACGGGAAGGGGAGGGAGGGGAGATTGGGGAGCGGCTGCTAACGGGAGAGGGATTTCTTTTTGAAGTGATGAAAAAGTTCTGGGTTTAGATATGCTGCTCAACAGTGTGAATATACTAAAAACCACTGAGTTGTACAAGTTAAAATAGTGAATTTTATGCTATGTGAATTATATTTCAGTTTTTAAATTGCGCGCGCACACACACACACCCCCAGCCTCGGTGAAAGCCCGGCTCAGCCCTTCACTGCAATGGAAACTGGGAGCACGTCCCTCTCAGGCTTTTGCTTCCTTGTGCTTGAAATGGGGGCAATAACCCTGACTCACGAGGTACTTGTGCCAATCAAGTCAGATAAGGCGCGGAACGCCCGGGGCTATTGTGCTAAATAATGAGATAATGCATGCAATGTCACCATTTACAAAACGTCACCTGGCGCCATTCCCACCACACCTGTGGGTAATTTGGGACTGACACCTGGGATCAGCCCTCACCCACGGCAACTCCTCCAGGCTTTACCTTCAGCCTTCTCCCCGAGCCCTGAAGGCAACAAGTGCCCCCACCTGCTCGCTGCCCGTGCTGGCCAGAGTGGGACTTCTGGAATCACACCATGCCCACCCCTTTCCCTGCTACACTCTGGGTCCTTGCCAGGCTTCTCACACACCTAGAATAAGTCCACATGTGTGCCATGGCCCGAGGCCTGGGAATCTCTTCCTCTTCACCCCACTTTCTCCTCCATGCTCCCTGGGCTCCCACAGCCACTCCAGCGATGGCCTCCCAGTGGCTCCCGCCCCAGGGCCTTTGGACCCCTGTCTCCTGGCCTGGAGTGATCTCCACTCTTTGTCCTCCCTCAGGTGTCCAGGAAAACGCCACCCCGTCCAAGCCAGCGGCGCCCCAGTCCCCGACCTCTCCCTTGGCTTTGTTAGTAACCGCACTTCCCGTTGCTACAGAAAGATTAACTCCTCACTACTGTGGTGTGTTAACTGTTACAATTTTTGGCATTTGTTTCCTTCTTTATTCGCCTTCCACACTGGGGTATAGGCTCCATCTACAGACCAGACCTTTGGGGCTCTCCCTAGGCTCTCCGACAGTGACGGGTGGGCCCCAGGACCTGAACAAGAGAAGCCTCTGGAGCCTCAGTTTCCCCAGCAGGACAGTGAGGAGAGCAGCTCGTGAACGCACAGCCATTCCTAGCCCCCCAGGTGCAGGGCCCCTGGTTCCACGTCACAGGTGGCAGTGCACTTGTCAGGGACCCCTTTAGGCACAAAAGCTGAGTCCAGAGGCCGGACCAGCTTCCCCTTCACCCCCACCCTCTCCCCATTTCGCGTCAGGGTGCCTGGAAGCTCCTCCGCGGACTTGGCCTCCCAGGAACACTCACCGCTCCTGCAAGTCCACAGGTGAGGGCCAGAGGGTGCACGCTCGCGCGGTGACACCGGGTGGCAGCAGAACGCCAGCGACGCGCCGGCCCGGGACACCCGGAGCATGGCGGCTTGAGCAAGCGCAGAGAGTGGCGGTAGGGCCCCGTCCCCGCATCAGGCCCCGCCCCTGTCCCGCCCCCAGCCCGCGGCCCAGGCCCCGCCCCCGCCCCACAGAAAGTACCCAGGTTTGGGGTGCAGTCTCCCAGGGTGACTTCCTGAAAAGGAATGTGTGCCCTGGGTGATGGAGCTGGGGAGTGGGGGCAGCAGGCAGGTTCTGCCCGCAGAGCTGATTAAACCGCCAGGCCTTTTTCCAAGCCCCTGACACCCATGTAATCTTTACCAGGACCTGGTGCACAGAGGAGACACTGACAGGGAGATCCCAGACGTCTCCTATCCTGGCCATGCTGGGGCCCTGGTGTGAGCTGGCCCCTCACCAACACCCCCACGGAGACACTGCTGGTCCCCTCCCACAGCCCGTTCAGCTTCAGCCTAAGCAGAGACACAAGAACCACCTGGGCCCAGATGGGCTCTGACCTCCAGCCCTGGTGGGCTTCTTGGCCCAGCAAAGCTCTTCCCCACTTCTTCCCACTGCCGCTCACTGTGCTCAGATGGGGTGGGCCTAAAGGACAGCTGTCCAGTGGGATTCACAATGAGACCAATCGTGAGAAGACACAGGAATTGGACCCAGATATCCAGGTCTGCCCTCATGTCCCCTTTCCCCTGTCCATTCCCAAATGCCCTTTTAGGGGCAAACTCAAAGCTAGTTTGCTCAAAACTCTGAGCAAACTCAAAGCCTAGTCTCTGGAGTTACTCCCAACCAGGCTGAGAAAGCATATTTTGCTCTTCTTCGCTGTGGCCAGGAGAGACCCCTGAGATGTCACCTTTGAGGGGGACCCTAGAAAGGTCTCTCAAACTGATGCCATCAGTCACCCCTCTGAGGGCGCCATGGGGGTTTAGAAATCCACATGTTGATTCTAACCTGTTCCCGTAGTGTTTTTGTACTAAGATAAACACAGATGTCCTCTGGCATAGAATTCAGATTTTCCATTAAATCCTATTTAAAAAAAACAGGAATGTTGAAGAAATTCTGAATCTGGATAGGGCTGATCCAGGTCAAGGGCACACTTTGCATGCCCTCCAGTTTTAAAAGTGTGCCCACAGATATGTTAGAGAACATCCGTGGAAAGCCACCATCAGCCCTAACACCCTAGTAAGAGTAAGAGTGAATTTGCTGGGAGTCTGGAGGGTCAGCAGCACCTGTAGGAGCAGGACACCGACAGCTTGGGTGGGGGGAGGGGGTGCTAGGCTGTGACACAGCAGTCCTGGGTGCTGGGGAGGCCTCAGGGAGGGGTACTTTCAGGAGGGAGAGGCCAGGCAGGGCAGCCGTGCGTGCAAACCCATCCCCCAGCTGGCATCTCCGTCTTCCCTGGAGGCTTCCCAGGCTCTCCAGGTCCTCCCACCCCTGAGCCCCAGAGCACACCTCAGATGACCAGGGGCTGTTAAAGGTTGTGTTTTTTTTTAAAGGTAAAATCAGGACTATCATACAAGCATAAAAGATTTTATTGAACTTATGAATTAATGAGGAAACCAGTACCATGTTAGAACCAGCTGGCAGGAGAATTAAAACACCAAATTAAACAGGAAATTGGGAAGGCTGCAGGGAATTTATAAATGATGGATGGCAGGTCTCCCCGCTGGGCAGTGATTGATCAGATTCTCTAAACAAACCCAACTTCATTTCTAGGGCTGTGCACCAGTTTTCTGTAACAGAGTACACCCAAGAGACAGGGAGGGCCCAGCAGGTTGTGCTAGACAGGGCCCCTGCAGAGCCCCCAAAAATGCCCCTGCATAGCCAGTTACCAGCTTACTCTCTTGTCTCAGACCTCACAAGTCTGAAAGCCCAGCTGTGGGCTCCCTGGAGCCAGGCTCCCCACCCACTGGACCCCCTTGCATCCCTCTCCGAACCTGTCATCCTGTCAGCCCTCTCTAGGTTTAGGTAGCTTGGATGGGCCCTTCTGTTCTTGTAGAGCCCGGTGCTCCCCCATGGACATCCCTTCCCTCTGCCACAGCTGTGATCCTGTTTCCCGGGATGCTCTGGGCAGTGGGTGTGCTCAGCTCACAAGCCAGCGGGCGCTTTGAGCCAAGCTGCCGACGACTCCACAGAAACGAGTCTTGTTCAGAGCGAGGCATGCGCGTGTTCCTATGTGGGGATCTGAGGGGGCCTGGCGGTTGTCACATGGCTTCAGAAAAGACATAGCAGATTGGCACAGATGTCAGGGACGCGGGGGTCTCCACAGGCTTGGAAGTCTTTGGAATTTCCTCTATCATTATTCCCTCCTTACCAGCCCTCCAGGACATACAGACTAACCCTCTAGCCCTCCAGGCCAGAGACGCACAGAGAAAGGGGCTGGCCTCACCAGCGGGCCCTCGTGCTCCTGAGTCCGTGTCTCAGTCAGCAAGAGCTCACCAGCCCAGGAGTGCTGGGCATGCTGGCCTGGGTCCTGTGTTTTACAAGTGAAATGCACTTCACGATTCCAGAAGCTTCCACCAGCCTGCCATTACAAGGCACCCTAAATAACAGTCCGCTCAGCCTCCCCTATCACACAAGATTAATTAATCAGTAACAAGCTGTAATGTTATGAGGTCATTTCCCCGCATGCACTAACTCCAGGGTGACCCTATCTGATTGGCCAACGTGTAAAGCCTGGGGACCTGGCCCGCCTCTACCTGGGCACCGTGAGCCTTGCACGAGTTGTTTGCCTTTGGTGGATTTAGAGTGGGTGTTGTATCTCAGGGTAGGTGTATCCCATGGGGCCTACGCCACACAGACGGTCATCTCGTTCAGGTTGGGACCACGGCCCTGTGAAGGGAAGAACCTCACCCTGACAGCCGCGGTGGGGTCCTGACTGTGGACTGCACCTGCCCGGGTACCGCTCTCTGTGAAGCCACCAGAGTGCGTCCTCATGCGTCCCCCAGATCCCACCACTCACTGATTTCTGATATTTGCTCTCAGTGGGTCTCATCATGCTCGTCCTGGCCCAGCCCTTGAGGCCCGCCACCCAGCACGGCTGGCAGCCAAGAGCACAGCGGGGGCTGCGGGGGTCCAAGCCCAGCTCCGTGGCCTGGGTGGGGACGAAGGGGCTGCTTTGTAGTTACGTGGCCCTTTACGGGAACAGAAGGGCAATTCTCCCTCTAAAGTGGTTTCTGCCTCTCCATTTCTTACTCTGTCCCACACGTACACACTTCTCCGTGTATGTACACACACATATATCCATCTCTCTCCATATCTGTGGGTGTCTTTACAACCTCATCTGAGGTCATAAATGCCATTAAATGTTCTTAAATATCACTTGGAAAGCTGCCCGGAGTCCCATCGAGTGGATGGCATAACTCACTGGCCGGTCCCCGATCCTGAGACAGGTGGCAGGCCCGCTGCCGGTGCTCTCCTGGGAAGAACGCCCAGAGCAGGACGCGGCCTGAGGCTCTCCTGTGGGTCGTCCAGTTGTCCTCGAGAAACCCCATCTGGAGACGGGCATGCAAACACACGGTCTCTCCCGTGGAACGGGATTTCCTCTGACTCTGGCTTTCGTCACTTGAAGAAACCTCTGCCACCTGGTGGGCAAATAAAGGGCCACTCTGCAGGCACGGGTGAGAAGGGCTCTCTCCATGTGCATGGTGTGTGTTCCTTTGTCCTGTGGAGACGGCCAGGTTCCCTCCACGCGGCAATCCCGCCCCATCTAGCCTGTGGCTCCCCGGGCGGCCTGACCTCTCAGGAGCCTGAGAGCCCAGCACAGTCCACCTGTGACCACGTGGTCCTGACCGTTCTCCTGGAGCCACGCACCCATCACCGACTGGGGTGAGTTTTTGTGTCCTGTCTTTTTCAGTAGATTCTGAACAATTCCCAAGGACTCAGTCTTCTATCCCCATGTCGCCCAGTGAAGCCTCTTCACTCAGAAAATATTTTAAACACTAGCTAGGTGCTCAATAGCCATTTGCCATTTGCCCACCTGATTGGGTTGACTTTATTTAATGTTGCCAAGAGTGCCGGCCTCAGTGACCAGCAGAGAGATTAAGCAGCATATTTAGCAACAAAAGAGCAAATTCCTAGGAATAAACATAACAAGAAACTGCAGGATATACATAAAGAAAACAGTAAGATGCTATCAGCAATGTAGAAAGATAGTCAGCCAGCTGGGGAAAAGACATTAGCAATGATATAATAAACCACAAGCTACTCTCCAAAATATGTAAAGGTATCCTACAAAACAATAAGATAAAGGCTGGCAACCTGGTTCTGGTCGAAACATGGAAAAAGATACAAAGAAGCAAGTGGCTTTGTAACATCCAGAGAGATGCTCCGCACACTCAGTGAGAGAAAATCCAGATCAGACTAAGGGAGATTCTGCTTTATTATCCAGATTGGGAAAGAGCAAATTTCTAGCCAGCGTTCCCTATGGACAACCTCGTACCAGCTGACAGAAGAGTTAGCACAGCCACATGTGGTGTCAGTATCCCTGAGAGATCCTGCCACCCCTGGCTGTGTAACTCACTGACCCCGTACAGACAGTGCACACAGGCAGACGGTTTCCACGCATTCACTGCATCATTAATTATAACGACCTAAAAGCCCATTAATAGGAAACTGTTAAATAAATCCTAACGGGCCCATAAAATAAACAGTTTTTAAACAGAATGAAGACTCAGATTTTGGCTTTGGTCGGCCAGGTGGGAGAAAGCCCCTGGCCAGTCCACATCAGAGTGGATGCGTGGCCAGTGAGGCCAGGGACATCGCAGAGAAGGGAAGCCCTGAACTCAGCGCTTCTCACTCAAAGCAGGGACAACTGCCTGGTGGTTGGGGGAGGGGCGCCGCAGAGATGCCAAGACCGAGGGAGGCCACCAAGACACCCAGCAGGTCAGCAGGGCTTTCCCTGCTGTGGGAAGTGGTCTGGGGCTCCCCACACATCCAGGCACTCAGGGGCAGGGTCCCAGCGCCAAGACTTGCTCTGAGCAGAACAGGTGTGGTCCTGGGGTGCTGGGTCTGTAAGCTATGGAGTGGGGTTCCCTGGCACACGGCCATGACTTCCTGCACGCCCGCGCTCTGCCTTGATGTGTCCGAGGGGCTCGACATGCGCCAGACAGCCCCACGGGCACTGCAGGAGGGACGCTCCGTACCTACCCCTCCCACGCACACCTGCTCCCCGTCGGCCACAGTCCTCTGGCCCCCTTGGCATCGGCGTCCCTCCACAAAGCAGAAATCAAGACCCCAACTCCCTCAGAATGTCTGCGTGGCTGCCCCTCCTTCTTTTTTATGCACATTATTTTAGAAGACTTTTAGTTGACGGAAAAGTCGTGAAGACAGTCCAGAGAGCCCCTGTACCCCAGCTCCCCTTTCTCTCCTGCTGCTGTCTTCCACGCGGGGGACACAGGCCACAGTTACTTACCAGTGCTGCCAAGGTCACCAGCTGGAGCCCACACTTTCCTTGCATCTCATTGGTTTTCCCAACCTGCTGGAGTTTTGAACCATGGGACCATATTACCTGTTAATTAAGTTATTCAATTTCTTTTTTAAGCGTGTCTTGGTCCCAATCTGGCCCATGAGTGGACCTGGCCCCGAGACGCCCTGGTAGGAACCACTGAGACCAGATCGGGCTGGACAGAGTCGGGGGCTGCCTTCCGGGGGGCAGTGAGGAGGGACACATGGATCCTCAAGCTCAGGATGGTAGATGACTGACAGTGTTGCCTCCTGACCTCCGGGGCCGATCCTGCCACAGCTTGTAGGCTGCTTTCCAGGAGAAATGCTATCTCGAGTGTGAAATCAGCCATTCCCAGGACATGAAGTCACCGCTGCGGCTGGGCAAGGAGGGGGCCCCGGGCTCACCCCAAGCCCTGACCTGGAATGATCATTTCCCAGGGCAAGAGCAGCCGCCCCGCAGGTGCCAGGCACCCCGGGCAAGAACGAAGCCGAGGGCTCTCCCTCACCCACACACCCTCACCAAGCCTTGAACCGCCACGGACGACACAGTGCAGGCTACAGACCCGCACCCTCCCAGCCAGGCAGGAGGGTGCAACTTGACCTCTGCCTTGGCTTGCAGCCAAGCACCTGCAGGCCCACGTCTGCCAGCAGGCCCACCTTTGTCTGACTCTCTGGAAGGGGCTGGAGTGCCGGTGACAGCCCCCCAACAGCCTGTCCCCATCTCTGGCCCCACCCTGAGAGCAGGGGTCCGGCCCCCACCCTTGGTTTGAGGGATGAAGCTGGTAGGAGAATTTCCTCCAAAGGAATCCTGAGGTCTCCCCAGCACCCCAGCCGTGGGCTCTGAGCTTCCCCCTTGGACACCCTCTCCGTGCTTGCATCAGGACCCTCTGATCCCCAGTCTCTGGCTGTCCAGCTGGTGGAGCTCAGGGAGAGAGGGACTCCCAGGAAGGAAGGGGTGGGTCCTAGGGGGTCCCTCCGCCATGGCCGCCCACACCCCCGATGGTGGGGCCGTGCAGCAGGGGCCCTGGAGGGCCTGGTCCTCAGGGCCGTGCTGCTGTCTGAACCCGAAGGCCCCCTCCCGCCTGCCACCGGCCCTCTGAAAGGCCTTTTCATCCCTGTGTGGACAACACCACTGGCCGCATCAAAGAACTTCTATGGAAAGTCATATTTTTCCCCAAACCAGAAAAGTTCAGGCTCAGAGCACAAACATTCAGCTCATTATTTAGAAATAACAAGTCCTCTGGGTCCTGGTATCAGATCAAAGCTCAGAAATTAAATTCTCCAAAAGAGGGGGCAGCCTGGGATCAGCAGATTTGTGTTTGCTTATTTTTTTTTTTTTTCATTCAGCAGCTAAAAAAAGGGAATCGAAATCTGCCTAGCGGTTTGGAAGTCTGGCCGGGGTTTGCGAGCCCGGGAGACAGCGCTCCGGAGGCTCCTGGGCGTGGAGGCTGAAAATATTTGGTTGACATGACAATGGAGACAGCTTGGCCGTGTCCCAAGAGCAGGTCTGCGGGAGGGCGACAGTCCCACTTCCCCACCCTTATTCGCACACACATGCAGACACATGCACACACACACACACACGTGTGTCTCCGAGACACACGTGTGTGTGCACACCACAGAGCGAACCCCAGCGAGAGGCATCGGGGTCACAGCTCTGCTCCGTTCCCTGAGGAGCCCGGGCCTGACACCCTCCTCAGTCTCTCCAGGTGCCTGCCCCCCCGTCCTTCACCTGGGCACTTCCTCTGCCTGATACACTGGTCCCCGCTACATGTGATGCCCTCGGGGCCCACCCACATAGCACAGGACAGTCCATCTAAGATCAAAGCCCCATTGTCATATACTCCCCTGGGACAGCCCCAGTTTCCAATAACTAGGTTGAGGACATCTTGGGTTTTGGAGGAGAAGCACGTTTGCCAGCCTACCACCTATGTAAGTAAGCCGAATTGTGTGCGTACATATAATCACATGACATGCTCAAGTGCTCACACACAGAAACAGACACACTCCCGTCACCTAGGTTCCCTGAAGGCAGAGCCTGAGACAAGGATTCGTGTGCGGCTGGGTTGTTTGGGAGGAGTTCTCCAGCAGCAGGAGTGGGAAGGTATAGCCGAGAGCAGGAGCCACTACCAGAGGACACTTCCCCAGCCCCAGGTCCACCTGCTTCGGGACCCTCTGAGGGACCCCACGCCTGGAGTGTTGATCTATTTACCCCCCAGTCCCTTTGCTTGTCAGCTGAGGGTCACTCCCAACACGTTACCGTGCTAACACATTTAGGGTCCGCAGACAGAGCCTTGGTGCGAGTACATGGAGAGGGGCCTCTGGGGCCAGACTGAAATGTGGTGCTCTTTTCCTCAAAAAAAATGACAAAAACAGTATCATAGATGAGTTCGTCTTCTAGGCAATGTTATTTCAGATAACGTGCATTAATGGCATGAGAATCAGTCCAAACTAAGTACCTGGGTGCCCAAGCAGATGCCTGGGGGGCTGGCCTGGACGGCTGGCACCCCTGAGCGGCCTGGAGCCAGCAGGAGCCCTTCCCCTGGACCCCCTCTGGGCGGAGTCGGGGGCCCAAGCATAGCGCCCTCCCGCGGGGGTGCCCAGCGTGCCAATCCGCATGGCGGGCATGGGACCTACCCCCTTCAAAAGTGTGGGTCCGGGCACCAATGTCAGTAACGTCAACCCTTGCACAGTGCCTCTCCGAGAAAACTTGGAGCCCCTTTCACAGGTGAGCAAACTGAGCCCCAGCAGGAGGACCGAGTCTCCCTGAGCCACGTTGCTGGGCGGGGGAGGATATGGGTGTGTCTCACTCACTGCACACCTTCCCATTCCAGGTCTTGGGAGTGCCGAACTCAGGATGGACGCACCCAGGGTCCCGCTGTCTGGACGTCGAGGGAGACATCACAGAGGGCCTACAGGCTGTCCAGAGCAGCATTCCCTGGGGTCCTCTGGGCTCTCCTGGCTGGGGCTGGGCCCACCTGGGTTCTGTGCTGCTTGTCGCCTGCATGTGGCCCAGGGCAGGCCCCCCCAGACTCAGTTTCCCCCTATGGCAGAAGAGGCAAGGAGGGCTGGATGACTGAGAGCCGCGTCCGGGACAGCGAGGGCAAAGTGCTCTGTAATGACAGTCATCACTGCCGCCACCAGAAGGTGACCTCCTGAGGTCGGTGAGGTCGGTGAGGTCGGTGACCTCCTGAGCTGTGGTTGGCCTCTGGTGTCCTGGAAGTCTGTAGGAGAATCCCCTGCTCAAAGACGTTCCCAGACAGAACCCCCTCGGCCCCTTGGCTTTTGCACCCTGCTTTCCCAAGGACGAAGGTTGTCGTGCGTTGTTACCTGTTGGTCCCCACAAACACTTAGGTGCTCAGAGAGTGCGGCTTGGCCGCCCAGAGGGCCAACAGGGGCTTCCTCCTCCTGGCTCCTTACCAGCCCTGCGAGGGCCCCCCCATGCCCAGGGTGCAAGCCAGTGGCAGAGATACGGTGTTGCTGCTGCCGGCCCCGGGGAGCTAAGAGTACGGCAGCCACTCCCACCCACAGAGCCCCACCAGGCACGTCCTCGGGCCCAGGGTCCTCGTGCAGCCCCCAAGCTCCGGAGACACTGGGGTCTGTGCTCACTCACTCTGGGACGTCCACCTTCTTGGACCATGTTTTTTTCTAGAAACCCGTTGCTGCCCGACCGAAGCGGTGTCCAACAGGGGCGGGCACCATAAACCACGGCCTACGTGCCCGAGGTCACTGTGCACCCTGTCCCCTGCCTGCCCCTCCTTGACCAGCAGGGACAGCAGGCCTGGCAGGGGTGCGAGCCGGTCCCTGGCCAGCTGAGCCCACGGGGAACTGGGCTGTGGCCTGAATGCTCCCCTTGTCTCCGGGCCCTCGTCAATAACTGCCCAGTGTCCTATTGACTCAAGATAAGTTCCGGGAGACCCAGAGCGGCTGTCTGGCCCTGTGTCCACCAGCCAAGGCCGGGCTGGGCCAGCTGGGCTTGGCCGGTCCTGCAGCCAGGACCCAGCTCGGCACACACCCACCCTTATCCGCGGGGCCCTCCCCCGAGCCCTGCGGCAAGCACACCTATCAGCTCGACTTGGCAGTGCCAGTGTGTAAAGACCGTCCCGTGTTCTCACAGAGCCGTCCAGAAACAGGTGCTGGGGGTGACATCATCGCTCCTAGCAGGGATCACTCAGGCCTCCCGACTTCTATCAATATTTACGTTTCCAGCTCCGCAGAGGATCTAATCAGACTTCCGATGACACCTGCCTTGTGCCCACTGTGCTCCCGGTTGGGGGCTGGGAGGGGTTAAAAGTTTGCCCTGGTCGGGCCCAGTCAGCTGACGGGCAGGGCCTCTGGAGTGCCAGGCGAGGGCATAGAGCTGGGTTAGGGGATGAGGCACAGGAGCGGGAATGGATAGGGGTGACTCCAGGTCCCCGACCGCGGTGGGAAGAGCAGGGATGTCCCCTCCCTCCAGGTCCTCAGATTGTAGCTGATCTCCCCGGATCCCACCACTCGTGCCCAATGAGCAGGCCCCACACTCAGAGGCTCATCTGAGAAAGAAAGGGTTGGAGAAGCTCTTTCCAGAAAATTCTTTTTGGAACAAAGGCCACTTTGCAATCTGGCCCCCAGGGGGCCAGTACAGGACTGGTCAGGCCCACAGCCTGGAGCTCTGCTGAGGAAGGACCTGGGACCACCAGGGCCGGGGCTGTGCTGTGGAGGTGCAACAGGCCTTCGTCCTGCCCGCCCGTGCCACCACTTCTGACCCCCAAGGCTGCCAGCTAACCTGCTCTGCTGGGGACGCCTGCACCCCAAAAACAGGGCGGCAAAACCCCGTGGGGTGGATGTCTGCGGAACGGCCCTGGCAGGCCCTCTGCTCCTCTGGAGCTTCGGTTCTGGGGAGAAGCCAGTCGTCCCTGGGTGCTGTGACTCCCATGCCTGCTCCAGAGGGCCCCCCGAACCTCAGAGAGACTTCCCAGCAGCATTTGGGGTTTTATTGACACGCCGGAGCCGGAGATAAACCCCACCTAATGTCAGAACAAATACGAGGCTGAAACCCGAGAGCCCTGGGAGAGATAAGACAGGCATCCGCCCGGGGCTGCGAGGTGAGCAGGGGAGGGTACGGGAGGGAGAGAGGCTGTGCCCCCATCCCCCCCAACCACAAGAAGCGGGGAGCCATTCCTGGTGGGCCCAGGGACCCCCAGACTCCATCCCTGCCCTCCTGGCATGCCAGTCCGGCAAGGGACATACTTACCAGGTGACCACAGAGTTGGGGGACAGTGACAGAGGGCCCTGGGCCCTCACCGGTTGGTGGCAGAGCTCTGGGTCTCTCACAGGCACGGGGGAAATGGAGACAGGTTCCATCTTCAGGAAACTGAACGGAGGTTGGAACGGGCCCCACGCCCCACACCCCTGGGCACCCTCATCATTAACTCAGGCTTGGTGTGGAGACAGGACAAAGACGCTGCCTCCACACCCACTCCTGGGGTGAAGCTGACAGAACTGGGCCCGCCAAAGGACTATTCCAGAATTCCAGGAGGTGACCCCTGGCAGAGAGCCCTGCCTGAACCTGAGGTCCCACTGCAGGTGCAAGGCAGAGCTCGACGGAGCCCGCCAGCCACTGTGGGCAGACCTGTGGTCCAGTGCCCCCGTCTCCAGGCTGGGCCCAAAGAAGCCAGGAGGTCAGAGAGGGATGGGCTTGGGTCCCTCCCTTCGAGACAAGGCCGAAGAGCCCCAGGCTGCCCAGGAGGTGGGAGAAGCCCCAGTGGAAGGGCGGGGGTGGGGGGCAGCACTGACAGGTGACCTCTGCAGGAACTTCTCAAAAACTTGAGGGCAGGTGGCCTCCTCTGACAGGCTGGAAAGTCTGCAACCCAGAGGCCCTGAGGGGAGGGATGGACAGCCCAGGGGCCAGCTGATGGGAGGCCTGGGCCAGAATGGCCCCCCTGGGCTCCATCATTTCCCTACTTTATGTCAGTTCAATTACATTATTATAATATAATAAGATGATTATAGTTTATGCCAACAAAATGGTCATTTTAAATGAAATGGACAAATTCCTAGGGGAAAACAGCTTACCAGGCTGTCAGGAGAAAGGTTAGGGAAGGTAGATAAGGATTTGGACTCCCACTCAGTCCCAAACAAGGACTGGAGCCAGAGAGCAGGTCCGTCTGACCCCAGAGGCCTGGCTTTTTCCCTAAACGAGAAAAACATTGGAGTGATGGAAGAAGAGCTTGGCCAGCCCTAGACAGGGTGTGTGTGTGTGTGTGTGTGTGTGTGTGTGTGTGTGCGCGCGCGCACGCACAGACATGTCTGCATGTGTAAGCATGTGTGTACATGTGTGTGAGAGTATTATGTGCACGTGTGTGCATGCGTGTGCACACAGAGTGAAGATGTGCAGGCCCCAGTAACATTTGAATAGAAACAAGGGTACCATAATCTCACCTTCATTGATTAATGCCCAACAAAAAAGTATTTTCCAGAGCAAACTATTAACCCAATACAATGAATCCCGTCCCTGCTGTGTGGGGCAAGGGAGTACCTTTTAGACCCTCGGGCTGTGGACTTGTCCCTGAGCTGGTCTGGCCAGACCTCGGTCAACCTGGGTCTGGTGACGTCCCTGAGATGGTGGGGAGCTGGCAGCCCAGTGGGATGGAGGGGCTTTGAGCGCAGCCCCAGGACAGAAGAATCCTGGGGTCTGGGGCACTCCCATCCGAGGCCACACAGGAGGCTCTGAAAGCAGAAAGAGTCAGAGTCAAGGCCAGGGTCTCCAGGACTGGAGGAACGTAGTGAGGGAAGTAGCTCGGGAGGGTCATTCCTCTGCTCTGTGCTCTCTGCCTGACCTTTGCCCCCTGCCCTCTGCTTCCTGCTCTCTGTTCTCTGTGCTGCTGCTGGTCATGGGCCCTGTTTCCAAGGAATCTGGGAGACTCTGAATTGCACAAAGGCAAACAGGGACGGAGGAAGGAGCCAGGGGCATCTGGCTGGCAGTCCAGATGCTCATGATTCAGGACCGCAGGCACCGCGCCCACAGGGAAAGCCCTCAGCACAAGCACCAGACACTGACGAGCTCCCGGACATTCCTTCCAGGCTGACGGGAGTTGCCAGGGAACAGATGCCAGGAGGGAGGGTAAGGCGTATTCAGTCGCCACAGGATGAACTTCTCTGATGTGCCTGAGGCTGGCATGGTGCCGCGGGCTCACTAGACCCCTGTGGGCCCAGAGAAGTGTGACCAGGGGCCACGTAGGCTCTGGGGATGGAGGCCTGAGGGTGTGTCCCAGGCCCTTCACTTGAGCAGGATGACCTTGGACGAGTCCCACATCACCTTCCCTGGATGGCAGAGGACACACAGTACCCGCGACCCAAGTAGGTGCTTCATAAATGGAGGTCTTGGTTAGGGCTTCTGTCTTTGGGAAGCGTGACCACATACTGCCCCCGTGCCTCTGGGCGTGCAGTTAAGTCTGGCCGAGAAAAGTCTTGAACCCCCCACATGTCTCTGGAGAGGAGCAAGTTCTGTGAGACACTCCAGAAAGGGAGGCATCGCCCCACCTGGCACAGCCACTGACTGCTCCCCCTCAGGGTTGTCCTGACTCTTTGGGCACCAGCTGTTCTGATTCCTTCTTTGAAGCTCTGCCCTGGGCCCAAGGCACAGCCATGCGGGTCTCAGAGCCTTCGTTGTTCCTGCAGTTCCTTCTGTAGTTCAGGTCTTCTCCATGCTGGTGGTCAGGTCTAGACCAGGATCACCACCATCATCACCATCACCACCATCGTCATCACCATCACCACCATCGTCATCACCAACACCATCATCACCATCACCACCATCGTCATCACAATCACCATCACCATCACCACCATCGTCATCACCATCACCATCATCACCATCACCACCGTCATCACCATCACCATCATCATCACCACCACCATCATCACCATCACCATCATCACCATCACCATCATCATCACCATCACCACCATCACAATCATCATCATCACCACCATTGTCATCACCATCACCATCATCATCACCATCATCATCACCATTATCACCATCACCATCGTCATCATCACCAACATCATCATCACCATCATCACTAATTCTCTCTTTTTACATTTTCCCGAGACACTGATGCATAAATTCCTCATCCTTTTTTCGCTTAGGAGCTCCTTTGTGTCAACTGCAAATATAACTGGCTGGGGCTCAGGGAAGCTGCTATCCTCTCAGTCACTTTGGCTTAGACAGACCTCAGACCCCCGGCTACACCCACAGGTGAAATATCCAAGGAGTCTCACACCCTAAATCTCATTTAAACCTCACTGTAGCTTTGGTAGGTGGGCATCCCATTTTACGTGTCTAACTGGCTGGTGGAGGACATTCTCCCAAATCCGATTCCATCCCTTTCCAAACCCTGATGCCCCTGGCTTGGCCGTAAGTTCAAGTCAGATGCTACTTACACCCCTGCCTGGACCCCACCATCACTCCCTCTCCCTGCCCTGGGAGGTCTCTGTACAGCGCATCATGTGGCCACCATCTCCGGCCCATCCACCCCTGCCCCAAGGTTGTCCCTTGCTTGGAGACGGGCCCACAGGGCAGCACTCCCTGCTGGAATGGGCCAACAGCCCAGCCCTGCTCCAGGCAAAGCCATTCTGGGGACACAGCCCCTCCCGCACTTTGGGGAGGCGGAGGAAAGTTGCTTGATTTCCCTCCAGGCCGCTTTACCTGCTTCTGGGAATGAAAATGCCTTATGAACAAAGGCCTTCCTGTGGGATCGGGAGCAGTGAACAAAAGAATACTTCGCAAAGATGGCTTTGGCATGAGGCACGGGTAACTCCCTTTCTCCCTCTCCATAAAAACCTTCTGCAAAAATCTCTGCCAATTTTTGTGATAGCCAGAGCCCAGGGGGCCCCCAGGGATCCCAGCCACCTGGCACCCAGCCCTGTATGAGGCTGCTGCCACCGTGAACACGGGGAGGGGACAGCACGTGACCCCCACGGCCAGTCTGTTGGTCTCTGCAGGAGCAGCCCCTCCCAGAGAATCCAACACCCCGGCCACGTGCTGGAGCCACATGGGAAGTGGACCCTCCAGCTCCTGTCAAGCCTTGAGCCAGACAGCCCAGGTCTCAAATTCCTGATCCATGGAGGCCATGAGTGAGGGACGTGGTCCCTGTCCTTGAAGGCCACCAAGTTTTGGGACAACTTGTTACACGGCAACATGTCATCGAGACGCTCTCCAGCATTTCTGGAGCTTGCATGGTGGCCTTTTTTGGGGGCGGTGCAGGGGGTGTGGGGGGCCTCAAGGACCAAGCCGAATTCCCGGCCCGAGGGGCCCTTCCTGTTGCTCAGGCTGTGTACCCAACAACAGAGACCCTCGAGTGCTGGCAGCCGGACCTCCTCCCAAAATGAGGGACAGCTGGGGGTTTCTGTTGAGGCCTCTCGTCCCGGCTTGAAGACAGCCCCCTCCCTGCCATGGGCTCATGGCCTTTCCCAGGTGTGTGTGCGTGGGGACAGAGCTCTCCCCCTCTTCTCATGAGGACATGCTCTCATCGCATCAGGGACCCACCTATATGACCCCGCTTAACTGTAATTACCCTCTAAACGCCCCATCTCCAAACCTGGGCACACTGGGGGTAGGGCTACAGCCTAGGAACTGGGGGGACATAATTCTACCCGTAGCGGGCCCTGAGAGGAGACAGGGGCCCCTTCCTTTTGAGCCCTGCCCTTTGGGAGCCCTCTCCCCGCCCAGAAGCAGGTCGGGTCCAGCCCAGCACTGGGCCCTGCGTGCTTCAAGGTTTCTGCTCCCAAGGGGCCTTCCTGGGGCACCCCTCGTGGTAAACCTGTGTTTGGAAAGCCTTCTGAAGGGGGACCTTGGGCACTGGCCTCCACCCATCCCAAGGAACCCCGTCTACAGGGCCCCGTGTTACCTGCCTTCCATCATAGGGTCCTTATCCCGTGGGGAGAGAGGTGGTAACTAGCAGACACTCCTGTCAGAGGTGCCCAGCCCTGCAAGGGGATTCCGGACAGAGGCTGGCCTTCTCCCTGTACAGATGGGGAGACTGAAGCCCAGAGGACTGTGGGATCTGCCCCAAGTTGCCCAGCAGCCCTGCCCCAGACCAGCGGTCCTCCAAAAGGCTGTTTGCTTCAAGACTCCTAGAAGCTATTTTTGCTCCTTAAGTTAAAACACTTTGCTTTCATGGATGAGACATGCCCCCTGGTCCCCGTCAGCCAGCCATGAACGGGATTACCCACTCTGGGACCCTGATGAGAGTGTGCCCAGCAGGTACAGAATGACCAGGGGAGCCCCAGACTCCCAGGCAGCCAGTCTGCGCCAGGGCTCGGCCTATTGCCCAGGTGGTTGTTTTCTCTGGCACACTTGGGGCCTCCTCCCTGGAGGCCCTGGGAAGGTGTGGGCATACCGGGTGGCCAGGCCACTTCCTGGAGGGGCCTGGCTGGGCACCCCCAGCTCCTCTGCTCCTATTGACTCAGACCCTGACCACTTGCAAACGGGATCTGAGGTAGATGGCTTGCCTGTGTGTGCAGGAGCCAAAGTCAATGGAAAATCCTCTCAGGGGAGGAAGGGAGGATGCGGGACGTTTGACCCGTGGAGAGAGGGCCCGGGCCGAGAGCTCTGGGCCAAGCGCTGGCAGCGGAAGCAGGTGTGCCAGCCCCAGCAGGGCCCCACTGGGGGACAAGGAGGTGGCAGCCTGATCCCAGCCCAGAGGAGAAGCCATTCTGTTCCGTCTTGAAGTGCCGTTCCCTCCCCTCTCGCTCCTGTCCTGGGTCGCGTGAGAGTCACGGCATTGCTCTCCTATGTACTTTTATCACAAACCATCCTCACGAACAAGGTCATGCCCCCCACGGCGTGGGACCGGCCGCCCCCCTCCACCGAGAGAGCCCTTCCTGCCGGTGTTGCCGGCCGTGCTGGGTAAACTCACACACGTCCTTCCCACCGCTGGGAGTGCACATCTGTGCTGTGTCCAGTTTTTCACTCCGTAAATAACACCGCCTTGAACATTCCCATAAAAGCCCCTGCGTTCACGGCACAAGACTTTCCCCGAGACAGGCAGCTGGGCGGGGTATGGGCTCGGCGCTCCAAGTGCCGGTGCCAAGAGCCCCAGCCTGGTGGCAGGAGGGTCCCGGGGCCTCGCCAGCCCTTGGTATGGTCAGACTTTTCAGACTTTTGCCAACCTTCTGGGTGAGTAACGGTCTCTCATTGTGACGCGAACTTGCTTTTCCTGATTACTAATGAGGTTTGATCCTATCTGGGTTTCCTCTTGGGTGAAGTCACTGGCCCATTTTTACGCTTAGGTGTTTTGTCCCACCGATGCCTTTTAAAGTTTGTTTTTTACATTCTAGACCTTCCTTTTTTGGTCGTACGTATGGCAGATCTCCTCCTACATCGTGGTTTGTCTCCTCTCTCCTTTTATGGTGCCTTTTTATGAAACGGAATTTCTTAATTTTAATTAGGCTGTATCTGTCTTTGCCTCTATGACTATTATTTTGTAAATTGTTTAAGAAGTCCATACACAGTGCAAAGTTACGAAGATGGCCCCCATATTCTAATGTAAAACCGCTCTAGTTTGGTTTTACATTGAGCATTTAATCGACCCAGCTGTGTGTGTCTGTGTGTGCATCACAGACGTGTGAATCAGAAGCACAGTTCCCACCTCTTGTGCGTGGGTACATCGGTATCCCAGAACCGTTCACTGAAACACCCATCCCTCCGCACTGTGCCTCCCGCTTCGTGTTCAGAACTCCGTCTGCCCGGGCACCTGGCCCTTGGTCACGACCGCCTTCTCCATCTCTGCCCACAGCTGTTGCTCTAACCGGGGTTCCGGCGGATGCGGTAGCTACGCCTGCACTCTTCTGATTGCTGTTAGCAAGGTGTGCTTTCCCCCTTCGTTTACCTTCCATCTACATGTGTCTCCATGTTTCAAGTGGGTTCCGTGCACACAGGTGGTCTTGTGTTCTGGCTGTGAATATTCTGCAAACAAAAGTTTTGAATTTCTTTTTAGGTCAGTGTTGATCTGGACACACGCACATGAAAACACAGGCTCCCCACTCACTCCCGGGTGGCTGGACCCACCTTTCCCGCAGCTTGCTGCCCCTGTGGCCGAGTGGAAGGAGGGTCCTCGGCCGTGGGCACCGGCAGCACAGTGGGCCCTGGCTGCCTAATCTGGCTGCCAGCTTTCAGGAACAACTGAGATCGGGCTCAGAAAGTCTGACTTTCCGAATGCTGCCCAGAGCCCTCTTGGCATTTCTTTCTTTTTCTTTTTCTTTTTTTTTTCTTTTTAAAGGGGTTGGAGCAGAACCAAAGAGCAAGAGTCCCTGATACTTCTTTTTTTTTTTTTTAAAGATTTTATCTATCTATTTGACAGAGAGAGAGAGAGATCACAAGTAGGCAGAGAGGCAGGCAGAGAGAGGAGGAAGCAGGCTCACCGCTGAGCAGAGAGCCCGATGTGGGGTTTGATCCCAGGACCCTGAGATCATGACCCGAGCCGAAGGCAGAGGCTTAACCCACTGAGCCACCCAGGTGCGCCCCCCTTGGCGTTTCTAACATCACTGGGCCCCTCCCCAACCTGCCACAGTGGGACGGGAGTCTTACTCTAAGCATCAGAATCACCTGTGGGCTCATTAAAGCCCAGACATCTCCATTTCCCAGGGTTCCCAGCCACACTGCTGCTGTCGGGCCCGGGAACCAGGCTGAGGTCCCAAGACGAGACCCACCAGTGACTCACCAGCAACATTCCAGGGCTTCAGGGAAGGGAGATAGGGTTTAGCTGGATAGAGGAAGCCCTGGAAACTTGCTCAGGCCCAGGAGGCAGGAAAGGTCGACAGGGACAGAGTGTGCAGGGGTAAGGCCAGAAGCTCTGGGTGCTGGTGCAGTGGCCTAGAGGGGGGGTGGGTCCCCGGACCGGCGTGGGCATGTGACTGCCATGTGGGGGCAGGCGCTGGGAGTCTCACTGGCTGTCACCATCCCCACATCCTCCGCAGGACGCAGGGACCTCCTGTCGTTCAGACAGAGGGAGGGAGGAGGGCTGAAGACCCCATCCCGTCCCCAGCTCCACCAGCTCCCGCCCATGTGGAAGGCACTAACCACCAGATACTCAGCCTCACTGGCCAACTTTGGCTCCAGATGACATCCCTGAGGAGCTAAGGGTCTAGTGAGGGTAAAATCAGTCCCGCTGTGCCAGGCCCCTCGGCCAGGGAACAGCTTCCACAACCAGCAGACATAAGAACTCCTTGGCAGAATGGTTATCAGACACTTTGCGGGCCTCGGGGAAGAAAAGGGCTTTGCAGAACATCTCACTGACGAGGCAGGAGAACTGAGTGACAGAAAGGGGCTGCCCACGGCATGGAGTAAGGGCCACAAGTCCCTGTTTGCTGTGGAAGGAAGGTCACAGGGGCGTGCTGACCCCATGCGGCGAGGCTGCCTATCCCGTGACCCCAGGGGTCAGAGTGGGATCCCTCCAGACTGGCGCAAAGCCCAGCAAGCCAGCATGAGAGTGGGGACCCCTAGACCCCCTAGGCTGGCTGAATCAGAACGCTGGCAGCTAGGAACTTGCTCCTGGGGTCCTGCAGGGTGTTCTGTGGGCACCTAGTTTGAGAACGGGTCCTGCAGGGGTCCCCTTTCTCTGTGTGCCTACCAGCCCTTTGTCCGGTCTGCCAGCTGGCTTCTGGGGACCGGCAGTGTACCTCCCGCAGCTGGCACACTGGACATCACCAAAAGGTTGGAAGAAAAGACATATTCCTATGTCTGCCTCGGGCATCTGGTAACCCACACGGTCGTCACAACCAGCAGCATCTCCTTGGTGTCCCTTGGAGTCTAAAGCCTTGGGCTCAGTGCAGAAACCCTCCCCAGACTGCATCTCAGCCTGGGACCAACTGGTCCTGAACCCCACACGGTAGCTAAGTGACTGGTCGTGTTTTCTTCAGCTGAGATGCCGTTTCTGAACCCACAGGCACTGCTCCCCCTACACAAACCCTAACCTGGACCCATACTCCCCAGGGAGGACCCCAGCTGAGACTCCCTACAGTCCCCCTCCCACACGTTTTGGTTACAACCGGCTCTCCTGCTGATACTCATGTCTGCTGGTCAGAACCGTGTGGCTGCCCCAGACCCTCTGAGCCTGAAGGGAGGACTCGCGTGGGAAAGGGAACGGGGAGCGGGCGGCTGCAGGGGGAGGGAGGACAGCAGGACATTCCTGGACAAGAGGAGACACGGGCTGCAGCCCCGAGGGAGCTGTGCTTGCCGAGTCCCGGATGCGGCTTGGGGCACAGGCCTGGTCTTGCCGGATGGGCAGCCCCTCCTGGTGCTGACAGCCCAGCCCCCGGGGCGGCCTCTCCGGGCTGCAGGTGGCCTATCAGAGGCGGGAGATCGCCCCGGGGCCGGGAGATTGATCGCATTCCTGGGCCCCAGCCCACGCCCGCGTGCCGGTCCCCAGAGCAGAAACTCTGCGCCCCAGTCGGCGGCGGCCTGGGCCCCGCAGGCCAGTGACGAGGTGAGCCCAGCACCCGGCCTCGCTTGGGCGGGAGGCAGATAAGACACCTACACAAACAAGGACACAAAGGCGGCTCTCACGGCCGCACCAGCTGCGCGCCCAGCCCTCAGCGGGCACTTTATGGCATTATTATCAACACTGGGCCCCACAACAGCGCTGCCAGGTGGGAATTTTGCTCCCATTAAACAGATAAGGAAACAGGGTTCCGAGAGCGAGGGGGTGGCCAAGGTCACCCAGGTTATAAAGCGGCTGGGCCTGCATGCAGCCCGGGCCCACCTGGATGCCAAGCCCACCCCCCTTAATGGGACGTCCTAAATAGACTCTTTGTTTTCAAGAAGACCAGAAGACATTTGGAAAAGCAGCGTCGGTTCCGGGGAGGGAGCAGGACCCAAGCAGTGGTGTCTCCCCTCCTCACACACCCACACTCACACACACGCGGGCACACGCCCACACTCATGCACACACAGGCATGCGTTCATATTCACACACACGGGCATGCATTTGCACTCACACACACACAGGCACGCGCTCACTCACCCACAGGCATGTGCTCACATTCACGCGCACACACGGGCACACGTTCAAACGTACACAGGCACGCACTCACACTCACAGGCACATGCTCACACTCACGCACACACAGGCACACGTTCACTCACACACACAGGCACGTGCTCACATTCACACACACACACAGTCGGTGACGTGGGGCTGGCTTGGGGCTGACCCTGGAGAAGGTGACAACGGTTGGGGGTTGCATGAAGGACCCACAGGGGGCCGGGGGTGGGGGGCAGCGGGTGTCTGGAGCCATGGGGGCAACGAGGGTCACAAGAGAGCAGCTGGGGTGAGCCCGTGTGGGGACCCCCACTCTGTACCCGTGACTTCCCCCCAGTCCTGCGGGATTCGGGGGCCCCCAGGTCTGGGATGCCAGGCATAGTTGACAGCAAGGAAGCCTCAGGACAGAAGGGGAATTCTGAGGTTGGGTGGGTGAGGAGCACTGGCAGGAGGCGGGGGAGGGGGGCTTCCGGAAAAGCAGCCACCCGGGAGGACCTGGCCTTGGGGTTTCCTGGCAAAATGTCCAGGCTGATCACCCCACCGAGGCACGCCCGGCACTCCGCGGGCTGGAGCAGGACACACAGACTGAAGCAGACATGGAAAGGAGCTGCCTGCAGGGAAGGGCGTGAAGCCAGCCAGGGAGCAGCGCAGAGGCCCCCAAACCTCGGCCATGACACAGCCCTGGGCTCTGGGAAGGGAACCCAGGGAACAAAGACGACCGGCTCTTACGGATAAAAGAAGTTCAACAGTAAAACAGATCTGGATGACAAAGTAGAAGATATCCTCTAGAAATAGAGCCAAAGGGCAAAGGGATACAAAATTAGAGGAAAAAAAGAGGTTTTTAAACTCCGGGTGATGAGGTTGGAGGCCCGGAGTCCAGAAAGAACTTCGGCAAAGGGAAAAGAGGACGCAGCAGGAAGGGAATCAGTCCACAAATGAGTCAGGAGAGCTCCCAGAACTTCGGGACACTACTGGGGACAGGGGGATGACATGAGACCACAGCCACCGCCAGGACTCAAGGTTCCCAGGACAGGCCTATCTCGGGAGGGCTGAGGATGTGATTTCCAGCGTCCCATATGGAAAGCTACAGGACGGATAAGGCACACAGAATCTTGAGGGAAGCCATGTCCACCTGGGATTCAGCCTCCAGCCACGCTACCATGGACTTGCGATGCCTACGGGAGACCCATGTCCAGGGGAGCAACCTTCCAGTCGTGCTGTATGCCAATATTCTCACGCACTCAGCAACACACGGGCTTTTCTCAAATGAACTGATATCATAAGGGGACGGTTCTGCAACTTCTTGTACATTCAAGAACGTGTCATTGACCACGTTCTTTGTCCATCTGTCAGTTGTGTGCATTCTTTTTGTCAGCTGCATAGTATTCCTTCCTGGGGACTCCTGGGACTTGTTTAGCCGCCCCCTATTGATGGGCTTTTAATCTGTGTAGGTATTTGTCCCTTTGGCCAGTACTTGTAAGGGCTTGTCCAGGAACACATCGGCATCTGGGCAAGATGGGTGCCCACATGCTCAGGGATGGCTTGAGGATGGACAGACACAGCCCCCCAGCCCCAGGATGCTGGGACGGGTCCACTTCTCTGCACCGTCGCTGAGCGCCAGGAGCAGGGTGGATTTGGGGAGACAGCAGACGACACACCCCACACGCTTTCTGGAAGACCCCAGCCAAACCTCAGAGGCTCGGAGGTCAGTGAGGGAGCAGCCCACCCGAGGGACCCTGGCCGACCAGGTATCTGAGCCACATCATCTCTCGGGCTGGGCCCAGGAGCAGGTGGCTCTGCCAGCAGCCAGCCCTGAGCTGGCACAAGTAATACAAGGGACAGCAAGTGCCCAGCAGCGGCAGCACGCCAAGCACCCTTCCGGCCCCGCTGAAGAAAGTGCACGGAGCACCAAGCGGCTCGCCCAGGCCGCACCGGTGGCAGACCCTGGGTCTGGGCTTGAACCCCGGTGAAGCCCGTCTGCAAGGCCCACCCCCACACTCCCGGACCTAGAAAGAGGGCAGCCTCACTGCCCTCCCTCCGCAGCTCAGGAGGTTTCCCCCTGAGCTCAGGGGCAGGCAGCCAACTCTCGAGACCACAGGGAGGGAGGAGGGAAGGATGTCCCTGCTTGCAGGTCGGGGAAGGACTGGCAGAGAACCCTAAGCTTGGGGCTCATTTTAGCTCTGTCACTCACACGCTGTGACCTTAAAGCAAGTCCCAGTCCCTCTCTGAGACTGCTTTCCACTCTAGTTCCCGAGAGGGACGTCTCGGGAGCAAGTCAGCTCTTGGGTGGCAGGGTGCTTCTAAAATTGCGATGGGCACCTGGGTTTGGGGGCAACTGTCACCCAGTGCACATGTGTGCCCGCGTGCCCATGTGATGGGTGTGTCATTCTGCTCACCCCCAGGGACACAAATAACACATAACAAAATAACACAAGTAACAAATAACACAAATAACAAATAACAAATCTCCAAGCAGATACATTTGGCTAGAAAGCAGAGCTGAGCGGCCAAGGAAGGGCCCAGGCCGTGTGCTGCCCCAGCACGGAGCGGATAGTCTCTGCATTGAGAAGACAGATGTTTTCTCCTCTGTATAGGTCCAGAGACATCACACGCTCAGCATTTTGCCTGTGAGAGCCCTGGCTCAGAGAAATGTTGTGACATCCAGAGAAACGGGTGTGGGGTGGCGCTCTCCGTATCAAACCCTAGTCCGACTTCTCTTAAAGAATGGCCCTGTCGGGGTGCCTGAGTGGCTCAGTGGGTTAAAGCCTCTGCCTTTGGCTCAGGTCATGATCCCAGAGTCCTGGGATCGAGCCCCGCATCGGGCTCTCTGCTCAGCAGGGAGCCTGCTTCCCTTCCTCTCTCTCTGCCTATCTCTCTGCCTACTTGTGATCTCTGTCTGTCAAATAAATAAATAAAATCTTTTAAAAAAAGAAAAAGAAAAAGAAAAAGAATGGCCCTATCATGAAGACATTCTGCTCAGGCCCCATGAGCCCAGCATGGGGTTCCTGCCACTGCGGCTCCCACACCAGCCGGTGTCCCTCGGCAAGGCCTGCCCCCTCCCCACCGTTGGCACACAAGTGGCCTCTTTCAAAGCCAGCCGGGGCTTCCAGTGTGGAATGGCTTTCCTCCCATTCTCCCAGGTCCCCGGTAGTGGGGGGGAGGGTTAGATGCTCCTGGGAGCCCAGGTCAGGGTGTAGCCAATTTTCCAGTCCAGCCCAGCAGGACCCGTCTGGTGGGTGTCCCCACCTTGAGAAGCAAACCCAGGAAACCCCAGCTGTGAGAGAAGCCTGAAGTCCAGGGGCCGTAGTGAGTCTGACATGCATCTCGGGCTGAGGGCTGGCTCCCCCACCAGCCCAGTTCTGAGATTCGGATGCTGGTGGATGCCACCCCCATGGGGATGCAGGACAGCCCTGCACCCTCTGGGGGAGCGGGGAAGAGCGCCCACGGCACCCCACTTCCAGCCCTGCTCCCGTCCCTCAGCCCCAGAGAGCCCACCAGTGCCGTTCCTACAGGCCTCCTCAGCTGCTCAGGCCGCCCAGCCTGCCGGCTTTGTAATGGTTAACTGGAGTAATAAAAACGGGCAATGATGGGGTTTTTGATCCCTTATCAGGATCTCCAAGGGCTGTGAAGGCTGAGAATGTCCCACCCAGGCCAACCACCTTCACATGCAGCCAAGCAACTCCAAGGGGAAAAAGTGTTCCCAAACCTAACGCCTACCACCAGTGCACACTTTGCAGTAAAAATAGAAGAGGAAATTCCTAGTCTGCTGCTCCGAGTGGGACAAGAGGTCCAGTGGCAGGACAGCAGCAGGGAGGGCTCCGTCCCTCCATCGCAGGCTCCGTCCCTCCAATCGCAGTCTCCCGCCTCTCCCAGGGCAAGTCAATACCATGTCATTGGGAGGCCTTCTGTACTTTGCCACCAGCCCGCCAGGCTTTACTGTGGGGACCAGAAACCCGTGCCCTAAATCTGCATTCAGTACCACGAACGCTCCGGCAGGCGGCCTGTCCAGGCACCAGACCCCTGGGGTCCATGTCCCCACAACACAGCGTCCCCAGACCACCCTGCAGCTCCATGTGCGAGCACACCCGGACACAGGGCCCAGAGAGGCCCCGACCCACACCAACCTGTGGCGGGCAGCCAGGACTCCTCCAGAAGCCTCGATCCTGGGGCTTCAGGTCTGGGGCCGCTGCGTGAGCCCCACTCGCTGATCATGGCTGGTGTGCGTCTCACCTCCCATTTCTGAGATAGCGTGCTGGCGTGTTCCCAAAGCGCAGCCAATTGTGAATATACTTCACCAAAAAATAAAATAAAAAAATTCCAGAACAATCGTTCCAGCTGGTGCTTTTTGACGGTGGAGGGCCCTGGGCTCTGTGATGGGCTGAGGCCTGAGGCAGGAACGGTGGCATGAGTGGGGCAGCAAATGTGTGAACGGACAGATTCTCCCAGGGGCACGCTGTGTGGGGTTTAGGGGCCTCGGGGCGCCCCCTTTCTCTCTTAGGGCCTGGCTCGGGGCTGCTCACACAGGGGCAGCCCCACCTCCTCCCACCTCAGCCCTCAGGGGCCACCCCACAAACCCTCTGTCTCAGGAGACCAGGACCCTATTCTGAGGCCTGCGTTAGGTCAAGCACCCTCCCGCTCACATTTCGGCTGAAACTGTACAGCTCTTCCAAGGACCCACCTGCACTCACGTTGGGCTGTTTGCCAGCCAGCTGAGAACAGACGGGTCTCAGGCGTCTGGGTTCATCACTCACTCACTCATTCATCTACCTGTCTACCCCTCTGAAGTGGGTCTGCACCAGCTGCTCGGGACCCACAGGTGGAAACAGGGACACAATCTCCACCCTTGCAGAACTCTGTCAGTCCACTGGTCCAGGACATATGGGAACAACTTATCCCGATTCAGGGTATTTCTATCTCAGCCCTGGTCCCTAAACGCTGTGGTTGGCCAGAGCAGCAGGGGGCAGGCTGACACTGCCCTGGGGGGTGGGGGTCCGCCAGCAGATGCAGCTGTTGGGCCCTGCATGTGCAGTGATGGGGGTGGGGCACAGACAGGACAGACGGGTGGACATACCTGTTCCAACTGCAGTGACACTCTTATCTGGCACAAGGACTGTGTGCCTCATTTCCCGGGAACCCACGAGCGATTGGTGAATAAACGGTCTGTGTGGTGTGTGAACCCTGCCACTTGACTCACTTGGCCCGCCCACAGCCGTCCGTCCTGGCTCCCTCTGTCTGGAGACCGGGGTGTGCCTGCAGAGGAAGGCCAGGAATACAGAATTTACAGTCGGCCCACAGGGGCCGGGACCCCATAGGTGGAGCCTGCCCGAGTCTAGCACCCACCGGGCGGCTGGTCTCCAGATTCCAGGTCTCCCTGCATGGCCTCTGGGAATGAGCCCGGCTCACTCACCCCTGCCCAGCAGCCAGCCTCCTGGCATCCAGCTGCCACCCACTGGCTGGACAGTCCTGGGGCACCCCCTCGATAGCTTTGACTCTCAGTGTTCAAACCCTGAGGTCCGTATCCACTTAAAGGTGGTGGGTTCCAACCCTTTGATTGGTGGGATCGGTACTCAGGAGGCCAAAACCCCGAAGTACGAAAGACCCAGGCTGGGTGAGTTGGCAAAGTGACAGCCCTTTCAAGCCCTGCTTGGAGTCTGGGATGGGGGGCGGGGGACGGGGGCAAGCAGAACCTGCCTGTTCTGCAGATGGAGAAAGCGAGGGCTGCCTGGTAGGACACAAGGAAGGCACCAGGACGTGCTACCCCTGAAAAGCATTGAAAGCTAGAAGCGGCCATGTCCACAAAGCGGATGGGACGTCTTGGGTGAAGATGTGAAAGTTCATTTGAAGTTCGCCGAGAGACTTTCAGTGCCCAGGGCCTTGAAATCGTTTCCTGGGGCCGTGGGAAAACCGCGTCTGAGCAGAGAACGGAAGGCCACAGTGAGGAGAAGCTTCCCGGGCTGGGAACTCCGGGCTGGCCCTGCCAGGAGCAGAGCAGAAGTGGGCTCTCGGATGATGCAAGAGGCCTGGGACTTGGGGCCAGCACGCAGACCCAGCAGGGAGGGAGCAGGCGTCCGCACATGTGGCTCCGACACACTCACCTCCGTTTCCTGGGCCCTCGTCCTCGCCTCTGACATCTCCCCCTGCTCACTCCTGCTCTTCCCAGGGGCCTTCTTGCAGGACGTATGGAGCTGGCTGGGCAGAGGGGAGGGAGGCCTGCAGGCGTGGGAACACAAAGCACGGACCCAAGGGAGAGAATGTGCGGTCAGAACTGATAGGAGATGAAGGGCAATTTGCAGGGGTGGGGGCATCAGAGGCTAGGAGGAGGACAGCCCCAGAAGGGGAACTTCACAGCTCTGGAAAGCCCCCGGGCATGGGGGGTCCTGCAGGCTGCTGGTGGGAGCCCCAGGGAGCCAGGCTGCCCTGGCTGGTGGCCGGTGGCTTCTCGGGAAGAGGTTTTCCTCTCTTCCAGCTGCAAAGGAAGGGCGAGAGAGGTGGGGGGGGGGCAGCTGGGGGGGGGGGGAGGCGGGGTGTGGGGGCCCCTGCTGGCCAGGCTCAGACATCCAGGAGGAAGGCAGGAAGGCTGCAGGCAGGCAACCGCTTGTTGGAGTTGACAGTGGCTGCTCAGCAAGGCACGCAGCACCCGAGTTGGGACATGCCAGCCATGGCAGCAGCTGCCACCACCTCCCACTCACAGCCAGCTCTCTCCTGACATGTCCCAGGGATTCCTGGCTCTGTATCTGCTCTCCACCGTCTCACTGCTTCAGGCGGGGGCATGGGAGAAGGGGTCCTCATGGTCTCATGTCTGCTCTGTGACCAGTCCAGTGCTGGGCTATGAGGACAGAGTGACATGTCTTCAGCTTGGAGGGGCCTGGGACACAAGGATGGCCCCCAGGGAACAACCAAACAGCAGAATGAGGTGGGGCATATGCCAACTCTCCCAGCAAGAGTGGAAGGCTCTGAGCCTGGGAAGAGGACCTATGTGAACCTTGACGAGTCCCTTCCCCTATCTGAGCCTCAACTTCCTTGCCTGAGCAATGGGTCAGTAGCCCGTTATGAGGTGCATCTCATCAGCAACATTAAACATAGGTGCTTTCAATGGGCTTGTGGATGGATGGGTGGGTGGATGGGTGAGTGAATAGATAGATGGATGGATGGATGGATTAGTGGGTGGATGGGTAGAAGGGTGGATGGATTAGTGGATTAGTGGATTGGTGGGTGGATGGGTGGATGGGTGGATGGATGAGTGGATGAGTGGATAGATTAGTGGATTGGTGGGTGGATGGTTGGGTGAATGGATAGATGGATGGGTGGATGAGTGGATGGACTAGTGGATGGGTGGGTGGATGGATGGATGAGTAAATGGATAAATGGACAGATGGATGGATGGATGGATGAGTGGGTAGATAGATAAGTAGATGGATGGATGGATGAATGGATGGATGAGTGGATGGAGAGATGGACAGATCAATGGATGGATGGGTGGATGAGTGGATGGACTAGTGGATGGGTGGTTGGATAGGTGGACGGATGAATGGATGGATAGATAGATGGATGGATGAGTGAGTGAATGGAGAGATGGACAGATTGATGGATGGATGGATGAATGGGTGGGTAGATAAGTGGATGGATGGATGGATGGATGGATGGATGGATGAGTGGATGGATTAGTGGATGGGTAGATGATTGGATGGAAGGATAGATGGGTAGGTAGATGGATAACATGTTAGTGCAGCAGAACTTCAGAAAATGTAGAGACAAACACAATCAAAGGCTTTCATTTAGTTTGGTAGTATTCCCCGTGTGCTTACATTGTGTCCATCCCTATGCAAGGCACCAGGGGAGGTTCTACATGAAAAGTAGCAGACAGAGGGGAATTTGAGGTTGAGCGTGGACTTTTCTGCTGCTAATAATTATAATACATGTACTCACCTGATACTGGAGACAGCCCTGACAAAGATGGTCCTTGTCCTCCTAATACTCTGGCAAATAGATGGTCAGTGATGCCCTCGGCCCTGGAGAAAGGAAGCAATGGTGCAGACAGGACAGGCTGCTGAAGACGGCTCCACATTGGGAAGGATGAGCAGCAGGCAGGTCCATGTCCTCCAGGCTGGCCAAGGACACCCTCTGAGTGGCCTCCAAGGGTCTGGTGCCCTGCCCCAGCACCTGGCCTAGCTGACCTTCATTTCACTTTGTGTCCCCTTGATGCTGGGCTATGTGTCGGCTCACAGTGCCACTCACTGGTTGTCAGGGACTCTCTCCCATTATCATGGGAATGTGGCACTTTAAGGTCAGGTCGGCACTGAAGCTGGAGGACAGCGTCCGGAAGTAGCTCAGAGCACCAGCCCTCACGTGAGGGTCTCCAGGCCTCACAGAGGACCCTGCCTCGGTCTGTACACCTGGCCCGTCCTCCAGTCCTGGCCTCTGCTCCCTTGTGCTTCAGCCCCAGATGAGGCCATGACCTTCTATCAACTCAGCTGACCAGTGAGTCTTCGTTTCTGAGTTGCAGTCCTATGACAGGGAGAGCTTCTTGTTGTCTGGTCACGGCTAGACGCTGGGTTGTACCGGCCATAAGACCTCAGGCAGCCTCTGCACAGGGGGCTCTCTGGTGGGCTGTATTTCCTGGAGCAGCCATGGCCGTAGGGGAGCTCCAGATGGAAACCCGGGCCTCCGGCACCAGCGCTGCGGGCAGGGACAGTCACTGGCGGACACACCCACGGCAATGCCATATGTGTTCAGGGTAGAAAAGGCACCTGCGACAGTACCTGTCCACTCGGCGGGCCACGCGGGGCCCAGGCATTCCGTGAGCCTCACTCTGGGTGTTTCTGGATGAGACTGACGTGTGAAGCCGTGGACGGAGTCAGGGAGATGGCCCTCCCAGAGTGGGTGGTGGGCCTGTTCCAATCCCCTGTGGGCCCAGAGAGAACAGAAGGCTCAGCAGGAACCTAGTGGTTCCTTGTCTTCGGGAACCTTCACCAGTGCACCTGCCCCCTCCCCAGCTTTCTCCTCTCCTCCTCCATCAAGGGCAGTAAGGATGTCATCTTGGTGACTCTCAGCCTCACTGGGATTACAAACTACGACCAAACCACAGCTCCTGGGGCTAAAAAAACCTCAAAAAAACAGAAAACCAGAATTGCATCACCCAGAATCAAAAAGAATCGCCAGCTTCCTCTCGCACCTCGCGGTCCGCTGCGTCTCCAACCCTCTCCCTCCAGCCTCTCGGCCCCGCTGGAATGGCACGTGGCCCTCTCTGCCCAGAATGGAGCTGCCCAAGGCTGGCAGCTGCTCGCCACATGCACCCACTGAAATTTAACCCAACTGAAAATCAGTGAAGTTGGAAAGCCGGTTTCCAGGGCTCCTGGTCAGGGTAGTGGAGGCTGCGGCAGCAGGCAGCACACATGGGGACATTGGAGCATCGCGAGTCACTCTGCTGGCCTGCGCCAGCCTAGCCTATGCCCCCACGCCCCACCCCGACCACTTCGGCCTGGTTAGCACCACCATGCACCCCCCTTCACTCAGCCAAGCAAACGCGGCCCCGAGGAACCTGTGCCCCAAGTTGCTCCTGCTAGTTTCTCCGGTTGGGTCAGGTGCCCATGAGCCAAGGCACACGGGGGGTGTGGGCGCTGCCCTGGTCCATCCCTGGGCCCAGAGCAAGTCTGCAGGAACGTGGCCTCACGCGAAGACCCGGCTGCCGGGACCATGTCGCTCCCAGAGTTGAGCCTGTTGTGCCAAGAGTGTGAGCCAGGCCCCAGGCTGGCAGCCAAGCGGGACGGGGAGGTTCCCTGGCTCTCCCCCAAGAGGGGCTCTGAACCTCAAGCTTAGCCGAGTCGGGGGCTTTTCATCTCCGCAGGGAAAGTCCTTGCAACCCAGTGTGGCCACTTCTGGGCTGGAAACAGGAGGCCTGGGTCTTGGGGGTACTCTGCACTGGCACCATGTGTGGCCTTGGGCACGGGGCTCCCCTCCTGGACCTCAGTTTCCTCCTCTGAATGCAGGGTGTGACTCTAGTCCCTTTGCCCAGGACGAAAGAGCTCGCGGCTCCCTGGGCACATGGTGGGGGCAGTCATTGTCACCAGCCCCACATCAGGAAAAGGGATCAGCGCTAATGGTCCTGCGCTCCGGGGCTGCCCCATGCCCTGTTTCTGGGGAAAGACAATAGGACAGGAGGGCAGGGCAGGGGACGTACGCCAGCAGGGTGGAGGCTCCGTCAGAGGAGCTGAGGGACCCCACAGGCAGCCCAGCCCTTGATCAGGTGAAGCCGGTCATCCCAGGGCCAGGACCCTTGGCACGGAGGGACACGGGGACAGGAGATGAGGGGATTCTACTGCCAGGGACGGGGCGGAACGGTGTTCTTGAAGGAGCAGGAAACAGATGGTCCAACCAGGACAGTGTCTTGGGCCTTCTGGGAGCAGGGAAGGGCCAGGAGCAGGGAGGAGGCCCTGCCGGGGCAGACACGAGGCTGGTGGGGCTCCAAGCCGGGTCTCCCCATCACAGGGGGTGCTCAGGGACATCTCTGACCCAGACGGCCCCTGGGAGCCATGGTTGCCCTGGATGAGGAGAGTGAGGCTGTAAGCAGGTACCGGGGGCCAGAGGCTCAGAGTTGACTGGCCGGGCCTCCCGTGATGTCCCGGCTTGGTGGGCATTGTGGGCATGTGGCCTTCTGTCCATGTGTACCCAGGCCAGGGGGTCTCAGCCTCCAATCCCAGCAGAGGCAACCAGAGAAGTAGGAGAGGGGCTCTGGGCTGGGGCTCAGCACAGCTGAAGGAGGCTCCCAGCCTGTTCTCCTGTCACGAGAGCACCTGCTGTGGGCAGTGTCCAGCGGAGCAGGGACAGTCCGTCCCAAGGGGCCAGAGGCTCCCAGCTCCCCATTCGCTAGCTCCGTGATGTCGAGCAAGTCACTCACCTTCTCCAGGCCTCAGTTTTCTTGTCTAGGAAGTGGGCGGGTAACAGTGCCCACCCCGCAATCTCATGGGGTCCAGTGAGCAAGGGCGTGTACTGTGCCGGAACACAGAGAACAATAAACACCATTTCTTTTCCATTCCAGAAGTCTGCAAGGCTGCATCTGGGAAAGACACACATCAGGTCATGTACTGTAAAGGCCCTTTGGACACCAGAATGACCGCAGGGTCCCACGCAGCCCCCACGCTCAGCCTCTGTGATGGGGGGACCCACAGCAACTCCCACAGGCACAGGGACACTGGGCCAGGGCAAGGAAGGGGCACGGGGGGGCCCATAGGACCTCTGGGGGGGGCAACCCATCCCACGGACACTTCCTGCTCAGCTCTGTCCATGTCCCTGCTGGTGAGGCCTCAGGGTAGGGACTCCCAACCCAGACAGACCCCCAGGAACTGCCAGGAGGAGAGCAGGCGGGCGCCTTGACAGGACGTCTGCCCGGGGCTGCTCGGGCCCCTCTGCCGGCCTCTCTGAGCCATTCCCTCATCTGTGAAATGGGAACGGGGGCCACCCCTAGAAGGGGATGCCCAGCAGCATGCATCACTGGCTGCAGCCCCAGGGCTTCGCGAGCACCCTCTGAACTTGAGGCTCCTGGTCTTTAGAGTCGGGGAACGTGATCCAGCCAAGCCCGGGCTCTAGTTCAGAGCAAACCGAAGACCAGGGTGGGACCCTGGGCTCTGGGAGAGGCAGCCTCGTCCCTGCGCCCACGCTGTCCTGGTCTGTGGCGACAGCCGAGGGCCGAGGACACAGAGGCTGGGCTGGTGACCCGTTCGGAGCCCCCGTGCTCTGCAGACAGGGTCACCCTGCTGGCTGGCAGCCTGGGTTCGGCTGCCCACCACCTCCCAGATAAGCATTGTCAGAAGCTGTGAGTCACAGAGGGGAGGCACCGAGCAAGTGTGAGTCACAGCATCTCGGGACCCGAGGGAGGTGTTGGGTAAGGCTGGGCCCCCACTGGCAGCCCCTAAGGAAGTTTCTGGCCGAGGCACCAAGCACTGGTGCTGGCTCATGGCCCCTCCCTCCTTGGGTGCTTCTCCAGGAGAACACCACCCCTGGCCCCCCATCCGCACCCACATCCCCCTGGGTGCACAGGCACCGGGCCAGCCTTGAGAGCAGGGGGCTGGAGTCTGTGTGACACAAGAAGCTATGTTACGTCCTGCATCCTGGGGAGGCTGTGACAACAGAAATACGTCAGGAGGGTCAAGTCCCAGGTGGACATCAGGTGCTTCCTGGAGGGTGGAACTGGTCCAGGCCACACCCTGAGCCCTCAAACCCCCTGTAGTTCCTCGGCTGCGGACACATCTCCCCACACCCCTTCCTCCTCCATCTCACGGCGTCTCCCTGCATGCGTGTCCGGGTCCAGATCCCCCTTTTATAAGGTCCAATTAGGATCCACTCCACTCCAGCATGACCTCGTCTTAACTAATTACAACCGCAACAACAGCATTTCCAAACAATGCCCCATCCCGAGGCACTGTGTTTAGGAGGGCAACACATGGAGCTGGAGGGGCACGGCAGGGATGGGGACAGGGAGTGGCTCTGTTTCCAATGACACCCAACCCTTAGGAGAACCAAGACAGTCCGGAGGAGGGTCCAAGTCTGACTTTCCCAGAAGAGAGATCTCGTGGCAAAGCCGATGGGTAATGCTCTGCTGTGGGCACAGCCCCAGGGCAGCAAGGCCAAGGAGCAGGAGGAGAGGCAGGTGGCCAGCTGCTGAGTGAGAAGCAGCTTCCCCAGTAAACAGTGGTTGTCAGTCCTGTTGGACCGCTGGTCTCCCCTGTGGACGGGCAGAGAGGAATTCACCTGCGGCCCCATTATCTCCGGGGCCCACTGGCAACATGGCTCCCTGGGGGTTAGCCCGCACAGCCCCACCGGTGGGCAGACCCGGGGAGGTGGGTACTCTGGGTCGGTCCCAGGAAGGGGAGCACAGACAGGAGGGATGGGGCTGCCCCAGGCAGAGCCCATCCCAGCATCTGACCACACTCACTGTGTTTGAACCTCCAGCTCCCATGCAGACCCTCCAAGCCCCCCTCCCCACACTCCCTTTGTACCACTCGCTGAACAAAGGCCAGGCTGAGGGCAGGGGTGGCAGGCTCTCCCAGGCAGCAGGAGGGCTCTCCTCCCTCCCATCCCACTCAGAATGACCCTGGGCTCCCCATGTGGGCTGGGGGGTGCTATGGCTCCTACCTCTGGGAGCTTCCTGTGGGACTTGCAAGTCATCTGAGGACAAGGGACGGAGACACGAGATTGATGGGCTCCGGGACCACCTGTCAGGGCCCCCAGGCTTGCCGTGTTTTGCAGACCTGAAACATCCATGAACCTTGCCTCAGAACAGCCCAGAGGTGTGGGGACCCCAACACATGAGGATGCTAAGGCACGGCAAAGGGACCCCCCCAGGGTCCCAGCTCAAGAGGGACACCGGGAGATATCCCGCCCCGACCAGGTGGCAGGGACGCGTGGCCTCCAGCTCCTCCTCGCAAAGCCCAGCTGCAAACCCAGGAGATAACAGAGACAACAAGAGGAGAGTTCCAAATGTGCACTGGGTGGGGGCTGTCAGGAGCCCCCAGGACTGGAGGGGTGGCTCGGCAGGGGGCGCCTACATGCTTCCCGCACAGAACGTGAGGACCAAGGCCTGGCATCTCCTGATTCCCGACCAGAAGGAAGGGGCTGCACCACAGAACCCGCAGCCCTGTGCTCCCACCCTGGAAAGCCCCTGACCCCTCAGGGCAGAGCCTCTCCCACCAAGAAACATTAGGTGGCTCCAGGAAGGGGAGCCCCATGTCACAAAATGGTCCAGCAGCTCACCACCCCGATCCTCAGCAGGGCCTCAGGAGGACCCCCCAGGGAACACCCCAGAGGCACCAGATAAACCAAGGAAACCCGAAAAATATCACAAAGCCTTTGAAAACCGAGACATCCCTGCGGCCACCACCCAGGGCTTGGGCCAGGACCACTCACGAGCCCCAGACAGGGCACTTCAGCCTAAAACAAAATCTTCACTAAATGTCCAGGGTACCATGGAAAATCACACCCCAGTGAGGAAGACAAGCAGCCTGCACCAGCACCAAGACAGACAAGATGCTAGAACTTTCCAGAGAGAATTTTATGTTACCACTTTAGGAATGCTACAAAAAAGCAATTACCGGGCCTCCAGCAGCCAACAAAAAATAGAAATTTCCAGCAAAGGAGCAGAAATTCTACAAAAGGACCAAATGGAAATTCTAGAGCCGAAAAGTGTCCGAAGAGAAACAAAGACTCAATAGATGGGCCCAGAAGCAAAGAGGACACAAGGAGGACACAGTCCGTGGGTCTGGGGACAAATCAAGAGAGACAGCCTATGAGAGCAAGAAGGAGAACGGAGGCCAAAGAAGATGGAACACAGGCTCCAGGACAAAGACCCACCAGGTCACTGGGAAATGTGTGTGGCTGGAAGAGGGTTCGAACAAGGGGTGATGGAAAGCTCCTCAAATGTGGTGAAAGATGGGATCGGAAAAGCACAACATCTCATCCGTGGTCTAGACAGCGCAGCGCTCAGAGGGGAGGTTACGGCACTCGAGTCCTCAGTTCCGTCATCCTAAACCTGGAAGAGGAAGGTTGGTACAGCAAGAACAGAACACGAGGGAGGTCGGCGAGCTGACAGACAGGAGAGTAACAGAGAAATCAGTGAGAAGAAAGCCGCTTCTCAGAAAATCGGTGTCATCTATAAACCTCTAGCAAGACTCGCAAAAAGGGAGAGACAGTGCCACCCCTCCCGGGGAAAGGCCAGGCCTGCCACCCGGTCCTGCAGCCTTGAGAGCACAAGAGAAAACCAAGTCACTCTTCACGAGTCCTGCACCCAAGGAGAGCCAATCCCTCCAAAGCTCGGACCATCGGAACCCAGCCCAAAGAGATAAGTCAAACAGTCCCATAACCACGTGAGAAACCGAATCCATAGTTTAAAATCCCCCAAAGCAGAGATCTCCCAGATCTGATGGTTTTATTGGAGAATTCCACCAAACATTTTAAAAAGAGCAACAATGATTTTACACGACTTTTTTTCCAGAACAGGGAAGAGGAGGGACCTCTCAACGTCCCTTAGGAAGCTGGTGTTGTCCTGATGCCAACACCAGACAAAAACATTGCACCCCTCCCCCTCAAAAAAACCAGAAGCACTATAAAGCGATGTCTCTTGTGGACATTGTTGCAAAAATCCTCCACAAAACAAGCAAATCCAGCCTGTCCATGTGTGAAAGGAGCTACATACCGTGACCAGGTGGGGTTCACTCCAAGCTTGCTAGCTCAATACTTAAAAATCAGAGAACGTAACTCACCCTATGGGCAAGCAGAACAGAGAGATGACGTAATCGTGTCAACTGATCCAGAAAAGGCATCAGACAGAAACCGCCACCATTTGTACTAAAAACCCTAGCAAATTAGGGACGGGAGGCCCTTCCTCAACTCGGTCAGGATACACTGCGGCTCCCGGGGTTGGAAATCACCCCAGATAGCCACAGCCATCACTCCTCAAGAAGAAAACCCCAGAAACAGACCAAAGACCAGCCCTCGATCCCGAAGACCGACGATGCCACAGGTACCAGCGGGAGGCACTTACCCAACCACTGTCCCGGGATGGGGAAGCATCCCAGGCCGGGATCGGGTGCCGGAGCTCAGATGCGGGGCTCCAGTCCGGGCTCTGCCCTGTTCTCGGGTTTCCAGTCCTGAACCCGGGACATGGGTCATTTTCCCTGTTTTCCTGAACTCAGTTTCCGCTCCCTGTAGAACTGGCAGCAGAGACTGCCCTGGGCACTCCTTCCGGACAGGGACAGCGCACCGTGCCCTAAGGCGGGGCAGAGGGCAGACAGGCCAGCGGATCCATTCAGGGGAGGCCCTGGCTTGGGAGCCGAGGGATGGGCAGGGTTTCCCGGCAGGCTGGGCGTCGGGCTGCCTGTGAACACACAGAGGTCAGAGACACCACATCAGAGGGCCCATTGTGGCTCTCTGTCCCTGACATGGCCTGGCAGCTGACTTCGGAGCAGACCAGGCCCAGGGACGTGCCTTCCGAGGACTCACGCTGGAGAGTGAGGCAGTGGTCCTTATGTAAAACGGCAAAACATGAAGGTTTGCCCCCACAGGTGGTGAGTGGAAGGGAATTTGTGTTCCCCCTGGAAGTGTGGAACAACTCTCATACTGATGATATTTGAGCCCCCCTGCTCCCCAGCCCCCAGCCCCCTGTCAGTCGGGCCTGGAATGCTGACTTCCTTCCTTGCGGCCAGTCCAGGGTCCACCTCCAGCTCAGAGGGCTTCGTGGGGATGGGCCAGTTCAGGGCTGAGAGAATCCCCAAAGGATCGGAGGGGCAGGACTTCTTGGAGTAGACCAGTGGATCTGTAGGATAAAGGACCAGGAGAGACAGAGGGAGAGGAAGCCCTGCCTGGGGCAGGAGGCCTGGCCAGGGGAGAAAACGTGGTGGGCGGGGGCTACTGCAACCACACGGGGAAGGTGGTTGTTTGGGTAACAGTTGACTCCGGGCTGGGCCGCTCTGAGTGGAGCTCTCCTGAGACCAGGTCATCAGGGCCAGGAATCACAGGGGTGGCAGGTCTCAGCTCAGAGCTCAGCACAGAGCAGGGGCCTGGTTCCTGGAGGCAGAGGGATTGCTGCAGCCAGACTTTCCAGAGACCCTCCCCCGGGGCCTGAGGGCCAGCGTGTCCACCTTGTCCTTGCAGGAGATCCCAGCCTCCCTCCAGAGCAGGCCCCACTGCTCACAGCCCACATCCTGGGCGAGATGCAGATGGAGCCCAGGGAGGGTTAGGAGGGTGTTGGAAATGGAGAGACTTCTTGCTGGGGCCTCCCTTCTCTCAAAGTCCTTTAGTTGCAGGATGGGGACTCTGGATCCAGGGCACCCAGAAAAGGACAGCTATGCCTGCCCACTTCCCCACCCAGGAAGGCCAGGGTCCACTGCCCAGCCAGTATGAAATGTGACAGACAAGAAGTCACCCACCAGGGAGGGGGTCTTGCTGCTGGTTCCCAGGCCAGGGAGCTGCTCTGAACGGGCTACAGCATCACTGGTCTGGAGGCCTCTCCAAGCCACTGGGGATGTTTGTTACGCAGCTGTGGTGCTGGAGGGACACATCTGCCTTTTCCCACAGCACAGCCTCCTGCTTGGGACCGAGGCCTGTGCTCACCAGTCTGAAGGCTGGGCTTCTGAACTGCTGAGTCTTAGGCCTCCGTGAACACCTCGAGGTCCAGTCCGCCTCAGGGCCCTTGCACTTGTCCTTCTCTGCCTGGAGGCTCGTGCCCTTGCCACCTGCTGAAGGTGTTTCCCTCCTTCTCCACACTGGCCTTGCTCTCCACACCCAGCACAGCCCATGGCGGCTTTGTGCATCTGCCTGCCTGTTAGTCTGATGGCCGCTTTTCCCACTGGCTTTTCAGTCTCTTGAGAGGAGGGACTGAATCTTCTTGGCTGTCCTATGATCTTGGTGGAGCCCCAGCCCTGAGACAGGGCACCAGGTGAATGTTACTGGACATGGGGAATGACGTGGTCTGACTGGCATTTGTGAGAGGACTCTTGGGGAAAGGCCAGCCTGTGGATAGAGCAGAAAGAGCACGGGCACCAGGGTCGGGGGGATGGAGGCAGCTCTGGGGCTGGTGGGCAGTGCACGGGCCTGCACGACGCAGGAAGGGTGAATCTGTGACAGTGTGTCTTTGTCAAAACCCACAGAATTGGACAATACAGAGACCCCGAATGTGAACTGTGCACTTCAGTTCCTGAGATTGAGATAAGATCAGCCCATCAAACGGAATCAAGAATTCAGATGGGAGGGGCGTCTGGGTGGCTCAGTGGATTAAAGCCTCTGCCTTCAGCTCAGGCTGTCGTGATCCCAGGCTCCTGGGATCAAGCCCCGCATCAGGCTCTCGGCTCAGCAGGGAACATGCTTCCCTTCCTCTCTCTCTGCCTGACTCTCTGCCTACTTGTGGTCTCTGTCTGTCAAATAAATAAATAAATAAATAATCTTAAAAAAAAAAAAAAAGAACTTAGATGCTAATAATGAGGGGGAAACCCACATGCATGATGGGAACCCCGTACTTTCCGTTCAATTTGTCTATAAACCTAAAACCGCTGTAAGAACATTAAGTGTATTAACCTTTAGAAGTCCCTGGGAAATGACGACGAGGCAATTCTGGGCCCACCAGAAGGGTTAAAATAAAGACAGATATCAGCAGAGGTTGGTGAGGCCATGAAGCAAGGGGGAGCCTGGTGTGCCATTCCGGGCATCCCCGAACCCCCATGAGGACCAGCACGCCCCGCAGGGCTGCCAGGAGAAGGCACTCGGAGCCTTGGGCTCCTCAGAAGCACACCTGCACGTGTGTTCATCCAGAGACACATAGAAAGATGTTTCAGGCATCGCACCAACAACAACCCAGTCCGCGAGCTGTACAAGGGGTGAACCCGTGCTGAACGCCGGATCAGAGCCCGCACAGAAGGGGTCATGAATGAACGCGGCTGCACACGGCACACGGATGAACTTCATAAACACCAGGGTGATGGGAACCAGACACAAGGAGAGCACGCTGCCCGGTTCTATTTATACGACGTGCGAACACAGTCAAAACCACGGTGTGATGACAAAAGTCAGTGGGGTGGGGGGGAGGCCGGGCCAGGGAGCAGGGGCCCCCTCCCTCCCCCTCCCTTTCCTCGGCCGCCTGCCCTCCCTCTCCCCATCTCTGGCTTGCCTTCGTTTAGCCACCCCAATCCTGCGGGGGGACCCCCTCCTCATCAGGATCACAGCAAAGGCCAGCGGATTCTCCAGGGAATTGGCCTCACTGGGTGAGGACTTTTTGAACCAGACTTCAGAGTGGAATTTTTTTTCTCTCAAAATAGAGAGGAATTGGCTGTCCAGCAGTTAAAGATAGAATCCTGTGGCAAGGCCAGGGTCTGAGTCCCTGTCCCAGCTGGCCAAGGACAGGGGTGTGGAGGCCTGGCTCCACCGCTCCGGGGGCTTCAGGGCCCTGCCCTCCCAGTTGCAGCTGGCGCTAAGTCAGGGGGCCAACAGCCCGCCCCCGCCCACAGGCTGGGGGCCTGGAGGAGCCAGTGGGAGAGCCAGGATGGGCTTCCTGGAGGAGGGGACCCCGAGGAGGCCAAGTACACTGGTGAGAGAAAATGGCTGGCTCTCTGAACCTGGAGCTCAAGGGGTACTGTGGGCAACGGTGGGCAGTCTGTTTGGGGCCAGATCAGGTAAGGCCCCCAGTGTCAGCTCAGAAGGTGTGTTTCATGTGTGCACACTGAGGGTCACTGAAAGACATGGAGCAAGGGTGGTGCGTGAGGGAGAGCCTGCCTTGGGCACAGGGAGTCTGCTCAGAGTTGGTGGGGAGGGTCCAGCCTGGGCGTGGAGGGCTGGGAGCAGGGGGGATGGCGGACCAGAGCCAGGCTCTGTGCAACCCCCATTCCTGGAGAGCAGGTGAGGCCCTGCAGGCAAGCTCTGGTCCATCAGGAGGCCACAGTCCCCAGCGTAAAGCCACACCCAGTCCAGTGCAGGGAGCCCCTCAGCTGCCCCGGGGCCTGACTCCAGGTGCCAGAGGCAGCAGGCCACGGGAGCAGCTCGGGGCCCACCGTAGAGCCAGGACAGGCTACCCCAAGCAAGGATAGGTTCTTTGTCGGGAAGCCCAGGTGTGCACTCCTTGCTGTGGACTGTGTGCATGTGTGTGTATATGAGTGTGTGTGTGTGTGTGTGTGTGTGTGTGTGTG